>NW_005871182.1:528529-544156 GCF_000147115.1 Myotis lucifugus
GATGATATACAGGGGTCACCTACTTGTCAAACCCCAAGGTTTTGGTCAACTGGTATCTTCAAAAAGACCCTGGTTGGAATTCTGACCCTTCTTTTCCACGTTCCTAATTGGTCTGCTGCTCCAGCAAGTTCAGACCACTCTCCCCTTGGCCTCCTTTCCCTAACACCTCTGGAGTGTGTCCTTAGCACAATTCTGTGTCCTCTTTCCCTCCCTCTCTGGGAAAAGCATGTGTCCTCTCAATGATCCCGTCTCTGTGGAATGCTCCACTGCCTCTTCTGCTTAGCTCTCTCTGGAATTCTTACTAACCCTTAAAAATTGTTGTTGTTATTGTTGTGGTAAAATATACATAACATAAAATTTACCATCTTAAGCATCTTTAGTGTACACTTCAGTGTCATTAAGTACATTCACTTTGATCTAAAATCATCACCACCACCCATCTCCAGAACATTTTTCATCTTGCTAAACTGAAACTATACCAATTAAATATTAACTCCCCATCCCTCCTACACTCAGCCCCTGGAAACCATTCTACTTTCTGTCTCCATGAATTTGACCTTTCTAGGTATCTCATATAGTTGGACTTATACAGTATTTATCCTTTTGTGAGTAGCTTATTTCACTTAGCATAATGGTGTCAAATTCATCCAAGTTATGACATGTGTCAAGATTTCCTTAATTTTTAAGCTGAATAAAATTACATTACATGTATGTACCACATTTTTGTGTATCCATTCAACCTTGATAGAGACTTGTCATTTAACACATTTTTATCGAGTTCCTCTGTGCCAGACACTGTCTACACTTGACAGTAAACAGACATTGCACCTGTCCTTATGGAGCTTAGAGTCCATGTGGTGCCCTCATTGTTGGGTATGAGCCGCATCTCCCCAAATTGGAGTCTCGAGGATATAGACCATAAATGGCTCCTTCGGCAGCCAAACCCCTAACAGAACTTCTTGCTCAGAGTTGGTGCCCAGTAAACATTTGGTGAATGAGTGAATGAATGTATCCAATAAGTCCTTGTGAATAGATGTTTCATAAATACATACTTTGAAATCTTTCTCTTGAAGTTTCATCCCTAGAGACTATTTGCAATAGAAGTTGCCTCCAAACACATGGATCACTCAAGTTTTTATTACTGAGAGGTTCCTGTTACTCCATAAATCTTGAGCTCCCCAATGTAAATTGCCATTGAACAAGCAGAACAACGACATGGGCATTCTTTTTATCAAGGGCCTAGTATTAAGACAGATTAACTTGGAGGGAACAGCACCGGCCTGGGTATCTGCCCCATCCCTCATTCTTATTGTGATTAATGAGATGGGGGACATACTTTTTTATATTCTGCCTGAAAACATATTGAGTTTATGCCTCGTCCCACATTGTTAAATATTGTCTTAGAATTACATTATCTCTTACACAGATGGATGAGCCTGGTGCTGTGTGTACTGCTGACAGTTTTCCTGAAATGGAACCAGGATCGGTAAGGAAATTATTCAGCCGTGATTACAGCTGGAAAGCATGCAGAGGCCTCCAATAAAACTCGCTTGTACAGGTATGCAGTGAATCCAAAAGAAAAGGATTAACGCAGAGATGCAGAGATGCTGTAGACCAAGAACCAAGACAGTAAGAGGTAGACATGTCTTTAAGGTCGGTGGGAAACTAATAATATTGACATCTTGAAGAATTAGATCATGTCTTCATATTTGCCATTTGAGCACCTTAGCATTGCATAAGGGCTCAATAAATATTTTCAAAGTCAAGGAACTTAACATTTTCCAACTATTTCTATATTTATTATTTCATTTTATTCTTAAACTAATCTTATAAGATAGATAATAAATCATTATTCCCAATTTACTGGTGAATAAACTGAGATACAAAGTGGTATTATAAGTCACTCGAATCACCAGGGAACTGGGATTAGTCATCTGGACTATTGTATTTACATGCAGGGACTGCTTTTCTACTTAATTCATTCATCTTTTCAACCCATGTTTGTTGAGCAACTAATATGTTCTATACAGGTTCTTCACCTGATTTCGCTGAAGGTTGGAGGGATGGAGAAGACATGATCTCTTCCCTTGCGATATCACAGCTTACAGAGGATGTGGATATGAGAATGAATTCTTACAAAACAGTTGCCAAGAGCAAAAGGGGGAGGGGAGCCCAAAGAGAGTAAACAAAGAACAAAGAATGCAATATATGCATTGCTCATAAACACAGACAATAGGGTGGTGAAGGCCTGGGGTGGGGCGAGTAGTGGCAAGGACATGGAGATATTGGAACTCTTGTGCATTGTTGATGGGAATGTAAAATGGTGAAACAACTATGGAAATAGTATGAATGGGGATTCCTCAAAAAATTAAAAATAGAACTAGCATATGATCCAGTAATTTCATTTGAGGGTATATAACCCCAAAATTGAAAGTAGGTCTCAGGGAGATATTGGTACACCCAATAGCCAAAATGTAGAAGCAACTTAAATGTCCATCTACAGATGAATGGATATACAAAATGCAGTATATACATACAATGGATCATTATTCAGCTTTTAAAAGGAAGGAAATTTTGATACATGCTACAACATGGATGAACGTTGAGGACATTATGCTAAGTGAAATAAGCCAGTCACAAAAGAACAAATACTATGTGATTCCATTTATATGAGGTCCCTGAAAGAGTCAAATTCAGACACAGAAAATAGAATGATGATTACCAGAGACTGAGGGGAGAGGAATGGGACGTTAGTGTTTGATGGGTACAGAGTTTCAGTCTGGAATGATGAAAAAGTTCAGAGATGGACAGTAGTGACGATTGCACAGCAATGTACATATACTTAACACAACTGAACTGTACACTTAAAATGGTTACGATGGAAAATTTTGTGTATTTTACCATTATTAACATTTTTAAAGATTAAAAATAATTTTTTTAAAAAGTAAGAGACAGAATGGCTTCCAGAGGCAAATCAGGGGAGCAGGAACTCAATTTTCTCTAACGTTTCTGTGACCTCAGTATCCCACACAGTACCTGGCACTTAGGAGGGTTTCATGTTTGAGGGGTGAGCCTAAAAACTAAAAAGCAAGAATTTTTCTGAAGAAGAGCAGGAAAGGCAGGCCAAGTTGACTGAGTCATGACTTAAGGTGTGTCCCTATGACAGAATCAAGAGGCCACTAAAATCACTCAGATGAAACTCCTGAAGACCTGCTGGCCAAGCCACCTGCTGGTTATAATCTGGTATTTTAGTTGCCCATATGGAGCTGCTTGTAGGCAGAGAACACACTGATTGGCCAAAGAGAGAAATCTCACGGATCATTATATGTTTTATTGGACATTTAAAAATTAGCTTATAGGACTTACATATATGTCTTTTGGGAATGTGATTAGCCTGAGTCCTGAGCATGTCTGGCCCTGCAAAACCGAAGGTGTGATCTAGAACTTGGTGAGTGCACTTAAAAATTGCTGCTCTGTAGGGCCTTGCTGACTTTCTAGAAAATCAAGAATCATTTCTACTATGACTCATCAGATGAGCCAGGAGAGCAGAAGGCGCAACGAGACTCTAAATGTTCCCACCTCTAGCCTCAATTAAGATCTGTGTGTGGACATTCAGATGCATTTCCTTTGCTAACCAAAGCGGTTGGAGCAGCATTAGAATCGCCTGCAAGCTTGTTACCAATGCAGATTTCAGCTCCATCCCGACCTACTGAAACGGCATCTGCACTAGCTCCCCAGGTAATCCATATGAGCAGCTCACCTTGAGAAGCTCTGCTTCAGACCATCCAGCTCCGGTTTTCCGGGCTTGCACAGTTATGGGAGTCATCTGGGGTGCATTATTAGAGATTTCCAGGCTCCTCCCTTGGTGATTCTGATTCAGTAGGTCATATTATTTTAATGCAAAGGGAAAATCTCCTAATAGGACATGAGTAGTATGTGCAAATACCCCCATGGACCATCAGAGAAGAGAAATACTCAAGTCATGTGTTTCTGGGACACACACATTCCACAGAGCCAATCGTCATATGCAGGAGGCTTTCTTGGAATGAAAGCTTTAAAAAAAAGGGTACTGATTCATGAATGTTTATAAGTAATGTACAGCAAATTTTGGGTAGTCACCATTTAAATAATTCTGACTTCGATCTTTACCAGCATTACTGATTTCAGCTTCATCTCTCTATGAAACATCTTCAAAACATCCTTGGTTTTCCTGTATACATTTTTAAAAGCTTATTTTTTAAAAGTGTAGCCAAGATAGAAAGGCTTAAGGAGAACAGAGAGTCCTTCAACCATGGAGAAGGCTATTTTAAGAGTAAATTAGATAAGCTAAAGCTTCTGTACTCACTGGTACAATCCCTTTCAGTCCCTCCTACTCTCATGCTTTTCACTGAATATAAACACAAAATTCTGAAAGAAAAGAGTCTTTCTACCTTCGAGGCAAGTATCTCATTCTGGGCCCTCATGAATCCTTGGGAACCTTCATTCATGAATCAGTTCTTATCCCCTTCACCCCAACTGAGTCATCAAAAAACAGTGACTAACCCTAAATTATGCAAAAATCAAGGACACAAAAGTGAAATCTAGTTCCAATGTATTTCTAATACAATAACGCTTACAACTAAAAGAACCTTCTAGGTAAGCAATTATAATGCACAGTTTTGGGGACATTAGAGAGCCAAAAAGAAGGTAGGGTTGGAGACAGACCTACCTTAAAGAGGGAGGGAGGGAGGATGAGAGGAAGGGAGGGAGAGAACTGGAGAGGGGCCTTTATTTGCAAGGCAATTGAAAGGTAGTTCTTATGTTTAGCAATTATGATCCATTTGTATTCCAGGTCTGGAGCTTATCAGAAGAAAAAAGGCCAAGGAGCATGCCAGTCATCACTCCCTGCTCTAGGATTTCCATTGGGGTCCTGAGTATAAAAGGAAGCTCCTAGATTGGCCTGGCCCGAAGTGACCACAATCCCTTGACAGTCCTGTGCGCTTCCCTTGAAGTGAAGGGGAAGAAGCCCCAGGAGGTGAAAAGACAACTTGAATGAGCAGAGAGAAGGAGGCTGACCTGACTACCTCTTCTCCCACTAGTGACAAAAAGCCTGGGACCCCTTTAATTTATCCCTTAATCTGCTCCAGCAAAGATGAAATGTACCTAGTAATTGACATTCTTAAAGCCCCTTAAGAGTCCTTGGGGCAGGTGGTTGCTACTTTAAAGCATAAAAATATTAGCTTGGGAAATCAATCAATAAATAAACCAATATGTGCTTAGCACCATACCAGTTGCAAAGGCGTGCAAAATAAGTATAAACATGCCCCAATTGGAAGGAGGCCGTGACTGCAGTGCCCATGAGCAGGCATTAGAACTCTGAAATAAATGAAAACTCAGAACTCACAAAGACCTAAACTCAAACCCCAGTTCTACTGCTTTGGGAAGTTGCTTGATTTCCCTGAGCCTTGGTTGTTTTCTGCCCTGTAAACGGAAATTAATAATACTTACTTCATACAATGTTACAAGTACTCAATATGTACAATATTTTTATAGCAACAATTCAATAACCAGCAGTGAGCGAACAGTCTTGGGGGAAACCAGAGACACCTACAGAAAACAATTTGTAAACAAAGATAACACTGGATATTGATAGACGAAGGAAACAAAGAATTGAGTATAGCAACCTACAGGCATTATGTGATCAGATGAGACACTGGAGTGTTATTTTGTAGTCTAGACAGTTTTATGGAGTAGAGAGAAGAAGAGAACAGCGTGGGTTGAAGTCTCCTGGGAACCCTTCACGAGGAAGGCAATTCATGAATCCGATCTCCATCCTGACCAGCGGCATCTGAGCCATGCGAGCTGGGCTGGGGGACAATGCAATGTGAATACCTGACCTTGATCTCTGCCCCTCCGGCAGGCGGCACCTCTGACCACCATTCACACCTCAGCTCCTCCATCTGTCTATACATGAGCAGCTTCACTACTTTTACTATCCCCTCTCTTGTCTTCCCTCTCTATTCTCTCTCTAGGTATTTTTCAAGTCAACTTTATTGAGGCATAATTTATATGCAATAAATGACATCCATTTAAAGGGTACAACATGATGAGTTTTAATAGCTGCTATACCATGAAACCATACCACATTCAAAATACAGAACATTTCCACTATCTCCCCTCCCTTTGCAGTCAGCCCTAGTCCGCCTCCCCAGGCCACCTCTGCCCGGCTCTCTGTCACTGTAGATCAGTTTGCATTTTCTAGAATTGTATGTGAATGGAAGCAAGCACACACCAAATGGTCTTTGTTCCTGGCTTCTCAATAGTTCCTCCTATTCAGTGACTTGGCTTTTCATTTATTAAATGGAATCCTTTGAGAGAAGAATTAAATTTTGACTATTTCTAATAGATCAGTATTTTGTTTTATTGTTGATGGTGTTTGTGTACTAGCTAAGAAATCTTTGCTTATCTCAGTTTGCAGAGATTTTCTCTTAGGTTTTCTTCTAGAAATTTTATGCAAGTCCTCACTTAAAATCAACAATAGGTTCTTGGAAACTGTGACTTTAAATGAAGCGATCTATAAGGAAAGCAATGTTACCGTAGGCTAATTGATATACATAAGAGTTAAGTTCCTGTGGCATTTTCTGGCCACAAAAACCTCACCAAATTTCTAAATAAAGGCCCCAAAACATTTCTAATATTAAACACTGAAATAAATGTGAGCTATACATATAGTTGAGAAAGGTTAATAAAAATAAGGAAGATAATTCTTTTCTAGCACGCTTATTCTAGTTTAGGATGGTGGGGGGCAGGAGCCTCTCCCGGCAGCTCAGGAACAAGGCCAGAACCCACCCTGGCAGGACTCATTCCATCACAGACCACTCACACATACTCACTCAGACTGGGACGACTTAGATATCCCAGTTCCCCTCATGCGAACATCTTTGGGATGTGGGGAAAACCAGGGTACCCTGAGAAAACCCATGCAGACAGGGGGCCAACATGCCAACTCCACACAGACAGTAGCTCTGGCCGGCAATCGATTATTTTCTCCTATCAATGTTATAAAGAAATAATGTTATTGGAGGACCCACTGTAGTTTAGATTTTACATTTAGGTCTATGATTCATTACCAGGTAATTTCCTAGAAATTTTAATACACTTCCATTGGCTCCAAGGGCATGCCAACATGCTGACAAATCCTAAATTTTTTTTTCTCCAGCCCAAATCTTTTCTCAGAGCTCCAAACCCGTGTCCAGCTCCAGACCCGTGTCCACTGCTGCACACTCAACACCTTCGCACTGAACTTTGTACTTTCCTCTCCACATCTGTGCCTCCTTCATTTTTGCCTGTTTTAGTGAATGGCTCCATTCACTCAACTGGTCAAGGCAAAAATATCTTCCTCTCTCTCCCACCTATATCCAATCCATCACTAAACCTGTCTATTGCACCTTGTACTTAGATACGTACAAGCCTGTTCATTTCTCTCTAGACCTCACTCTGCAGTCAGGACTACCCACCTGCCCCCTGAGCTGCTGCAAAGGTCTCCATACCCACTGCTGCACCAGCTCCAACACACTCTCGATCCTGCCCTTAAAACTCTACATCAGCTGCTCCTTGGCTCTGAAGATGAAAGTTGTGATCCTACATGTGCCGGGTCTATCTGTCCGCCTTTCACCCCATTCCTTTCTCCAGCAGGCCTCTCCTTACTCTCAGGCCCAGGTGCACCAGTTTTCCTTGATTTCCTAAAAAAATGTCTTATCTCTTTCCCTTCAGGGCCTTCAGATGCTGTTCCCACTCCCAGAAGGAGGAGTCTTGCCACTTTGTCACATGACCACTCCCTCTTCAGAATTCAGTTCCAATGCCACTTCTATGGGAAGGCTTCTCTGATCCCCACCTGGTTCAGGCCCCCTCTTGTAAAAGCTTGCAGAAGCCTGAACTCCTCCACATGTATCACTATGGTAATTTTATGTTCATACATGTAACCAGTAATGTATGTTCATTCTCCCCTCTAGAGTGCAAGCTTCATGAGGACAGCAATTGTTTCTGTTGCTCCCAGCTCTATTCTTGCCATTCAGCACAGTTCCCTGCACATAATAGAGGAATACTCAGCAAGTATTTATTGACTGACTGACTGACTGAATGAATGAATGAATGAAGACAAAGAGGAGGGCAACCCTGCATGGAAAGAGGAAAGGGGGTAGGCCTAGGGACACAATCTCACCAAGACAGGAAGGTCAGAATAGAATCGTGTGGCTGTGGGAAGCACATTTGTTGATTTTCTTTCCGAATTGGGAATCAATAAATAATTTTCTTTCCCCAATCATGTAAGCAGACAACTAATTATAGCAAGGCTGGTGGGAATTGCATTGCTCTCATCAAAATCAACCTGTAACCAGCTTTAGAAGCATATGGCAAAATCGGCTCAGCACAAATGATGCAGTTGTAACTGAATTCTCTGGTCACAGCAGCTTCCTGTTTAAAAGCAATTAAGTTCAGGCATCAAAAGGCAAAAGCAAGAGGGGAAAGTTCAATTAGAGGCGGATATTTTCCCTCTAGAGCTTTTCTTCACAGGGCTGTGAGGGACCAGTGCAAGCCTGATTGAGCAGGACTGAGAGGAGAGCAGGGCCAGTGATCTGAGTGGGGGCTCTGGCAGTGGGTTCCCACACAGCAGCAGAATGCAAGCAGACCTTGTTATTTCCATCTGGCCTCAGTTTATCCAATAATACATATGTATTCCTCCCTCCTCTTAGTGGTTTGTTATTTAATTTCACCTATGAAGAGAAGGAAATGACTAAGTGCACTGCTGGGAGGTCTCCCCCTCCCCTCCCCCTATCCCTCTTCTTCCCCTTTTCCCTCCCCCTTCCTCTCACAGGACACAGGGCTATGTAGGAAGCTTCTCACCAGCTTGTGATGAAAGCTTACGATGGTTCTTCTCTCATTTTTCCCCAAACCAGCACTATGTATAGCATCCTCCTTCCAAGGCCTAATGGTAGCTGAATTAATGGGCCCACGTCTCTACCCTGTAGGGTGTGGTGTGTTGCTGAGTAGGCAGCAAAGATGCTGTTTCACGTGGAACATGTAGAGGAAACAATCTCTGCTCACTGGTGTTTGCCTCTGTCCACCTGACATGTCACCTGACAAAGCCACTGGTGAACTCCCCTTGGGGCAGAGAGCAGAGCCACCTCTTCACATCTCGTTTGTAAAGGTCGTATCATACAGTGTGGTCATGGGCTCTGGAACCAGATCCCGTGGGTTCAAATCCAAGCTCTGATCATTACTAACTGTAGGACTGTCAGCAAGTTCAGTGTCTCCACCCATAAAATGGGGACACAAATGATATGTTACCTCACAGGACTCTTGTGATGATTAAATGGATAAACATAGGTAAGGGCACTTAAGTGCTACCCAAGTCATAATTATTGCCATTTTCAGGCACCAGGCTGGTTAGCAGTGGTGCTTATGTGCTGTTTTCCATCTCTAGTCAAGGATCCTGATACTTTACTCCTTCCTATCCAGCACAAAGGTATAAGATACCCTGACTCATCATCTACTTCAACTTGGATAGCAGCACAATATGTTTTAAGTTCTCATTGCTCAGGTAACAAACATTTACTGAATACCTACTCCATGTCCAGAACTTGTTTTGGACTTTGGGCAAAGTGATAGCACAGTGTATGCCTGCAGCAAGCTCAGACTCTGTTGGGAGGAATCGGTGGAAATGTCTATACAATTACGGAGTTTCCATGGGACTGGAGATGTTACTTGCCAAGGGCCTTAGAGGCTAAGACAGAAGGGATGCCCATGGGCAGAGGTGCCATCCCCTTACAATCTTCATAACTGTGTATCTTGGGGCTTTGGGATCTGAATTACAGTATTATACAATTGATGTTTTATTTCTCTTATGTATCTAATGCACCATTATATCTCTGGACATAAAATTAAAATAGACGGAATAGATTCAACCACCTTTTACTGAGCACTGTGCTAAGGGCTTTCACACGCATTATAGTATTTAGCCAATTCTCTGTGAAGATGTCCAGATTTCTTCAGAAACCAGGATGCCATATGGAACACTTTTTTGATGGATGGAGTCCATTACCACTTGGGCTATGAGCCCAGGTGATTGAAAAAGCATAAATCAGGCAATTGTCCTGGTGTTGCCACGCTTTCCAATTTTTAAACCTTCTGCTGCTAATGGAGATATTAACTGACTCTTGATGATAAAAGAATTAGCTCATCGAATCACCACATCACCATCTGGATTGCAGCTCTTCCTTTTCACTGGTTTCCAGGACATTGTTTAACTTTTACACTAGAGAATGTTGGCTGGTGTCTTTTGTTTCTTTGTGTGTGCTTTATTTTACTACCAAAGGCTTCTGGCTGTCTGGTTTGTACTTAAACCTAGATTTCATGTGTGTGCCTGCTGTACAATGAGAAAGAAAGAGAATCTTTCCTCTCCATTGTCTCCTACTCCTGGCTGTCAAGCTCAGTGTGTCAATCAAGTTCCCAAATCTGAGCTCTTAAGATCTCACCTACTGGAAGCCCTCCCTAGAGGGATGGAGAATAGAACGGGGCTGGAATGGGTTATAGGGTCCCCCAGTTCCCTTCCTCAGAGTCTGGCTGCGGAGAATGAGTCTGAATAGTCATGAGGCTGTCTCCCTGGCACTAACCCCAGACCCGTTTTAAATAACGTATCTAAATGTTAATGCACACTTAAGACAACAGTGCAGCTCATACTCTTCCCAAATTGATTCATTTTGCAGAGGGCCTGATACAATTTACTCAGTATAAAAATGTCTCTGGCAATTAGGGGAACAAAGGGGCAAAGCTGGTGGACCGCAAGGATAACAAACAAAGCAAAATGATGTGAAAGCTGGGGACAAAATTGGATTTCTTTTTGAATCAGACATTTTTTGGGAATGTCGATAGCAAACAAGAAAGGCCTTCTTTACATGCAAAAGAAACTTGAGAATTCTCCATCAGGAAGAAAAAGATGCCAATAGTGTAAGAAATGATTTTGATGAAATGCTCCGATAGCCTCTCTGGTTCCTGATGGCATCAATTTTAGAGTGTTTGGGGTTCAAATAGCAGGATGCAGCCAGTGGAGAGTGATCCATAGTATAAGCTTGGATCGCTCTACCATGCAGGAAGTGGTGTGTTGCTGAGTAGGCAGCACACGGAACATGTAGAGGAGACAGTCTCTTCTCACTGGTGTTTGCCTCTGCCCACCTCACATGTCACCTGGCAGGGCCACTGGTGAACTCCCCTCAGGGCAGAGAGGGAGCCACCTCTTCACATCTCTTTTGTAAAGGCCATATCCTACAGTGTGGTCATGGGTGGAGGTTTCTGATCACTGAAGAACCAGGCCCTTGACCCCTTCACCGGTGAGACCACATTGGAAGAATGTGACTCTGGAAAATATGCTATAGAAGAAACTAAAATTGTTTAGCCTGGAGCAGGAGAAGTTAAAAAGAGACATGAGGCCTGGCTAGGTAGCTCAGTTGGTTAGAGTGTTGTCTCAATACACCAAGGTTGCAGGTTCGATCTCTGGTCAGGGCACATACAAGAATTAAGCAATAAATGCATAAGTAAGTGGAACAAAAAATTGATCTCTCTCTCTCTCTCTCTCTCTCTCGCTCTCTCTCTCTCTCTCTCCCTCCCTCCCTCTTTCTTTCTCCCTTTCTCTTTCTATATAAAAATCAACAAAAAATGAAAACCATTCTCAATAAAGAAAAACTGCCTTGTTAGGATAAAGTAGGTTTGTTCTATGTGATTTCAGAGGAGAAATAGAGGATCAACTGGATAATGGTGAAATAGGAGAAGGAACTAACATATATCAGTCACTCTGTTCAAATTATTCTAGGTGTCTTGTACACACTGTTATAATATCATTTCATAGGGAAATTGTGGTATTAAAAGCAATCCTATGCTTTAGTGCTAAGAACATAGTAAACACTCAATACATACGTAATGCTGAAACGATACTCCTCACAAAGCTCCTACAAGGTAGGTATTACTATTTGCATTTTATGGATGAGACACAAGAGGCTTGAGGAAATTAAATAACTTTTCAGAGACATCCAACAACTTTCCCAAGGTTACAAAGCCAGTGGGCATGAGAGAGTTCTTCTTGGCTGCTAAACTCCCTACTGGTTGAGCGAGGTGAGCTGAGGCCAGGTGACCTTTGGAAGAGGTTCTTGCACTGGTATGAGGTGGGGTAAAGGAGTTGAATTCAAGTATTTTAAGGTTCTTTTCTTCTCAGTGACATTATGACTGATATATGTTTTCAAGTTCTGTTAGCTACACTATGGCTTTACTCCATCTTAGCATAAACAGTCATGTTGGAATGTGAAAGTGAGAGGCAGCCACTGATGAAGGGCCAAAGACTCAAGGACCACGAACATATAGTGAAATACAGGAGTTTCTATTTTCACCTGAACTCTGGCTTTGCCAACTACCAAATTTCCTGGCTCAGTTCCACACACAATGAACCTGCTGCCACCAGCTCCCCAAGTCCAGAGGCCAGCTTTGTTAGACAAGGGGGCAGAAGGTTCGTCAAGAAAGTGGATAGACAAGTGAGGACTTTAGAAGTGGGAATCATCTGGGTCTGTTGAGAGGATGACTCTCCAATGGGCACCAAGAGGCTCCCTATGGAGAGTGATCGGCCAGGGAGACTCCAGACAGAGCAGTCACTCTGAGGCCTGCAGGTAAACATCCAGTGGAAAGTCTAATAATGATTAGACTTTCATGCACTTAGGAAGGAATTTTAGTCGTGGGAGAAAAACACACACAAACTAATGGAGAGAATATTTAAGGAACAGTTGGAAAGAAGGCAATTGGAATTCATTCTAGCTTATCTGAAAAGATAAAATCTCAACAGGAATCAGTGTGCTTAAGTGGGAATGTAAAGAGTAGTAAACTAAGGAGAAGGAGAAATTGAGAAAAAAATACCAAGTAGAAGTCTCTTGTGGAAGATTAGGAAACAGACAGGGAACATACATAGGAATTACCTGGAAAATTGGAGGGGCTAAACGGATCACGGAGAGGGGGATCAGAAAGCATGGGAAGCACTTTATTTCAAGGCTAATGTGTGCCAGCATTTGCTTAGCAGTGTGAACAGTTAGCACTACAAATAGAGACGAGGCAGGCTGAGGACAGTCACTCTATCTGGGGTTGGGTAGAAGGAAGTGAGTTGTTATAGAGGATGGAAATGAAATCAAGAGCTTTCTTGATGCATTTTGTTTCTTAAAACCATATCTCAACTTCTCAAAGAGTCCCTGGTGCAATTAACTTGGGGTTTTGTTTGTTTAATAAGCATTTCTTAAACACATGCTGTAAGTTAGGCACTGTGCTAGGCACTGGAGATACAGTGATCAATAATGCCCATTTCTATTCTTAGGGAGCCTAGTGGGTAAGAAGGACATGTAAAAGGAACACATGTGGTGCAGTGCTGAGATGTGGAACAGGCAACAAACGCTGGTGCAAAGGATGGTGTAATCAAGTCTGCTTGGCATGGCGCTGGGGTCTCAGGAAAGGTTTAGGAGCTAAGAGATTGTTTCTTGAAGGAGGAGAAGAATTGTACTTGGTGGTCAGGGAGGTGGGAGAAGGCAAGTGGGCTTGAAACAACTTGTTTCAACTGTGAGTAGTTTGATATAAATGAAGTATGGGTCCAAAGGAGTGGGTAAGCCAGGCTCAAGAGGGTGGGGTAAAATCGGGGTCATGTGCCATGCTAACAAGGAGCTCAGATTTGCTCCTCAGTTTCGGGGTTCACCAAAGAGTTCGAAACAGAAGATTAATAGCCTACAATGTCCACTTGCCAGTTGTCTCATCAAGGTCTGGATGTGTTCCATTTGGGACTTCCTAATGTCCAGGAAGTCACAGAAGTCATCCTTCTCAAAGATTTCAAAGATCATTTCACAGATTTAACCAACAGTAGAACCTCATGTTCCTTCAGGTGAACTGAAACTCTGAGCCAAGAGGTGAGGCCACATACAACAGCACAGCCTGCAGCTCTCACTGCAGACTCTCTCTGTCCAACCTTCATTGGAGTGAGGCTTGGAGGAAGGCCCCAGGCCCCCAAGTAACCCAGGTATGAATGGTATCAAGAAATATGTAGGCTACTAGCAACCTGAGCTCTGGTGCCTGGGCTCGGTCTGCTCTTGGTTAATAAGTGGGGCCTTCCCTGCATGCCCTCCCCTTTCTGGCCACTGTAGACTTACCCACTGGCAGAGGACAGCTATCAGTAATTTGAAAGTAGTAGTGGGAACACTCCTTCTAGGAGCTTAGTGATGTAAGATCCTCTCAGGAATAAACACTGCGCCAAATCCGGTGTAGATTTTGTAAAGCCCTTTAAATGTGAAATCCCGTGGTTGATATAGCTCTTAACTAAAGCTCTGAACCATAAGAAAATGCATTTCTGCTATAAAAAGCAAGGAATTTAGCTGAATATGTGAGTGTGGCACTATAAACAAAACAAAGCGGGGAAGAGAAAGCACAGGAGCAGGTCAGGTAATGAAAAACAGGGAGGTGTACTTGGAGGCTTAGAGCGAATGCAGGGCTGAGCTGAGCTATTAAGCAGGTCATAGTGTCTCTTTACTGTGTGCCATCAGTACTGGTTGCCTACACTTATTTTTATTGTAAATAAAAGAGCTGATGATTCCATCACCGATTTGGCTTCTTCACCACAGAGACCTGCATCTGCAGGCCAGGGGGCTGGAATGGCACAGAGCTTCAGGAGACAGGGGAGCCAAGACCTCGTCCTCCAGTGGACTTTTTATAACTTTCTGGAGGGCCAGGCATGAGGCTTTCTAGTCCCTGCTCTCAGGGCTGCCTGCTCACCACAATGTGCTTCTTCTGTGGGCCAAGGCCTTAGAATTTTGCTCTTTACTTAGGGTGGAAAAGATTACATATATACCATAGAAAAGATGCAGCTGGGTATTTATCAAGAAAAAAAGGTTAATAATTATATATAAATAATTATATGGTCTTAATCTTTGGTTGATGATAGGGAGGCCCACAGTGGGTGATGAGGACTGGACTGTGGAGCTAGACTGCCTGCGCTCAAATCCAGCCTGTTCCTTACTAGCTGTGTGACCCTGGGCAGGCTATCGAGCCCCACTGAGCCTCAGCCTCCCCTGGAAGATGCAGGGGATAAGAGCGCCTCCTTCACTGAGTGGTGATAAGCATAGTGCTAAGTGAGAGGACTCGCAGAAGGCACTAGAACAATTCTTGGCACCACAGAGTAAGCACTAAGTAACTATGACTCTTTTTCCTTGCTATGGTCTGCATATATCCCCCAAAGCCATTCAAAAACACCCTAAAGGGGCTTGTCAGAGGAGACATTGAACTGGGTGCTGAAAAGTGAGTAAGGGTCTTCAGTGTAAAAGGTGGTAAAGGGCAATCCACCAGGAATAACAAATTTTAACTACTCTTCCTGCAAAGGGGGGGAAATGGGGGGATGACAGGAAAGTCCTGGAGTCTAGACCAGTGATGGCGAACCTATGACACGCGTGTCAGAGGTGACATGCGAACTCATTTTTTTGTTTGATTTTTCTTTGTTAAATGGCATTTAAATATATAAAATAAATATCAAAAATATAAGTCTTTGTTTTACTATGGTTGCAAATATCAAAAAATTTCTATATGTGA
>NW_005871182.1:544292-691086 GCF_000147115.1 Myotis lucifugus
AAGGAGAAAGTGAGGGAAGCGCCTGAACCCTATGTGAGATCTTTTGAGCACTTGTAGCACGACATTTGCTACAAGAAGAGGTGTGAGAGGGATTTGGGGGTTGTCCAGGGATGAGACTTTCCTGTTTGGACACTGCCTTGATGGGGAGGAAACACAAGCTGGAGGCACATACACACAAAAGTGTGAGCACTCAAAGAAATGGATAGGGGCAGGGGAGCTGAGTGACAAACCCAGAGGATGGTGCAGACACCGCATACGACCAACTTTCTCCAGCTGCCTACCCCTGGCACACATGCCTTCTGTTTGTAGGATGCCCTCCTCTCCTCATGCACCTGACCACTCCCCTTCCCTTCAGAGCCAGTTTGGATGTCTTCTCTGGGCAATCCAGCCACCAGCACACTCAGCTGTGCAACTCCTCTGCACCCCCGTGGCACCCGTGCACACATGCATCACAGCCCTTTCCCCATGGCATCGTACTGTCCCTTGTCATCCAATGCAAGCCTCACTGTTCACCCCTAAAGCAGGATGATTCATCACCAACCAGTGCCTAAGACTCGTAAGCAATTATTGACACAACACATGCTGCAATGAATGAGTGAATTCCTTGATACTAGTGGTCTCTCGCCTAAATTCCTCCACCTAATTTCAACATCGCCCTCCACATTGGGAAGTGGCGAGGCACAGCAAACACTTCTGAGATGAGAAGTGATTGTTGTCTCTATGCATTTTGACCTCTCTTTGTACACAACCTATATTTATCATTATGGGATTTGCCAAGATGTCATTCTGACAAGCCACAGGGTTACAGGTATTCACAATTCTCTCCTCTTCCTACTGTTCAATCCATCAAATATCCAGGGCAGAGTGGGAAGACGAAAGCACCCGGCTTAAAAGAGCCCACTACAGCCCCTGGGCTGTCACATCTCGAAGGTCAAAGCTGGCAGAAGCCAATGGTCTTTTCATTTATTTTTCCTGACGCCCATCAATGAAAGCAATCGTGAGTAAAAGTTGTACCTGCCAGGAAAGGAATTGTCCTTTGTACTTAGTGGCAACCTTCACAGTTCAGGTACACTCTGACAGCTGCTTCCTGAGCCCCAGGGAGGGCTATACATCTATCCCTGGGCCCCGGCAGAAGGCGGGTGAAATACTTTTCATCTTGTCATCGATTGAAGACTCTTCTGTGATCTTGGACCGGGATTTAATTTTTAGATCCAGAGCTTATGTTTGAGAAGAACTACCATTGTAGAACTACCATAAATTGATCTGGTGTTTATTCACCTAACACAGAACACCTACTATGTGCTAGGCGCTGTGCCAGGCTGTGGGGAATAAGATGTACAAGCTGACGTCTTTACCTTCAAGGCTTTTGGTCCAGAGTTAAATGACCAAAAATCAGATGGTCTCTTGAAAAGGCTTTTCCTGACTGATAAGAATAGGTCTCAGTTTTCTCAGAGCCAGGCATGATACCAGGGTTCAGCTGCAAGGCCTGCTTGGGGAAATGGCATGAGAAAAGAAAAAAAAGACCCAAAAGATCTGTGTTCCCCTGTGTGTTCCCCATGACTATAAGCAAATTACTGAGACTCCTTGTGATTCAGTTTACTCATCTGTAAAATGGGGAGAATAATTTGTGAGACAGACAGCAGTGAAGATGAAATGAGTTGATAGACGTTGATGCACCTGGTAACCTGAACATGCACTATGCATATATTCACCATGAATTTTAACATAGCACCTGCCTCCTGAGAACATAGAAGAGGCAATGGCTCTTCTGTTAACCTGGGACCTAGAGGAGAGTCAATACGTGCCGTTCTAAAGAACAAAGATGGGTGGTGGATGGTGGGTGGATGGTGGTGGATGGTGGGTGGATTTTAGAACTACCCTCTGCTCTAAAAGATCTGGGTCTCTAGTCTACTCCGTACTCCTCTCAGGCCCCTCTGGCCTTGAAAGCCATAGTCTTTTGCAGAGAGGATAACAGGTGTGTCCCGACTAGACTTATGGGTGGAGCCCAGACCTATACACGGCCTTAGATCTCCCCCAGCCACCCCAGCTTTGGGGGCTGCACACGCAGCATCAGGCAAGGGTTGGAAAGCCTGTCACAGCCTGTCCACCTATGTGAGGGAGAAACGACTCTGCACCCTGCAATCACGTCCACCTCATCTCTTCAAGCTTTCTTCCTAACGTTTCTCCTTACTAGTTAGTAAAAGGAAATAAGAAAACTACCAGCTTATGTTATCGACCAATTCAAG
The DNA here is from genome assembly GCF_000147115.1 of Myotis lucifugus. NCBI lineage: Eukaryota > Metazoa > Chordata > Mammalia > Chiroptera > Vespertilionidae > Myotis > Myotis lucifugus. Next base: position 546,539 of record NW_005871182.1, read on the forward strand.
CTGAGATGTTAGCCATGATTCTTAATTTTCAATGTATACCAGATTCCCTGTGGCACTTTCTAAAATACATATGTCCATGCCCCTTCCCAAAACTAATAAAATCAGAATCACTTGGGATGAGATCAGCTGTATGAATTTTGTAAAATGCATGGTTCTGATTTGTTCCCCCAGAGCCTGAGATGTACCTGATTAATGGCTTAAAGTCCAGGTGCTCTAGAGAGGGACTAGCATGTTAGTGGTTGTTTCAATATTACTACTCACAGGGGTAGTAATATGGTAAATCCTGGCATAGTCAGCGGGACTGGAACTTTGGGGTCCAACTTAGAGAATACAGGGAGTTACTCCAAGAATGAGGGGTGCAGAATTGCTACACTTGGCTCTCCTCACTCCCCCACCACCCAGAGCAGCCTGGAGGAGGCCAGCCCTGATTTAATCCTCACAACCGCCCCAGGAGGTGGGCCAATTATTACCATTTTACAGATAGGAAAACTGAGACTTATAGAGATTCAAAGACTTGCCCAACCTCCCAGCACACTTAGGACCCAAGTGTCCTGACTGCATTACGCTCAGAGAACTCCTAGCTTCACGAATGCCCTTGACAAGCTTGGGTCTTCATGACTGTCCCCCTGCCTGAGAAGTCTGCCCTTGACAAGCCTGGGTGTGAGTGTTAAGGCTTTAAAAAATTATCTTTAAAGCCTTTGAATGGCTTTCTCTTTTTAGTGTAAATCACCCGTACATTAAAGCCCTTATTGTATATTTATCAGTGTGTTACTCAGACCAAGGGGAAAAGGAGAGAAGCTGACACTGTGAATGACTTTGAAAGTGAGAAAATGCTGGGCCTGAAATTAAATCATTGCGACACTGCCACTCGAGGGCATCAATTTCAATAAATGATCACCTTCTTTATTTCCGACCCGTTTATCATGCAAAAAGGATGAAGGAAGACTTGGGCTGAACAATGTTGAAGGCCACAGGCCTCTGATTCCCCACACTGGCCAGACTTGCCACATTGCTCTGGGCCAACTGCAGTTAAACCCAACGTAGCTTGGCAAAGGCAGTCGGACATCTTTGCAGAAGCAAATTCCTCGTGGCCTCTTTCCATGTTGCCCTATCCTGAGCCTCTTCCTCATCAGCCTGCTGAGACCTGCTGGTCTATTCACAGGAAACGTCAGGGTCTGTACACTAGTGGCAGAAAGTCTCTGTGGGTCAGTGAGGGGTAACTGTCCCGTTTGCCAGAATGGTGGGCAGGGGCAAGAGCGGAGTCTGGGCGGGGAAAGTCATGTCCTGCTCCCCCAGTCCTGACTGGCACCCTGAGAGGGGGTTGCTGATACTGTAGGATGAAAGAAGGAAGCAGAGAGCAGCTGGGAGCTCTGTTTAGAAGGTAAGAAGCCGAGGCTGGGAAGGGCTGTGGTTGTTCCATAGCCACGCTGCAAATTAGCGGCGGAACCAAGGCTGAAACTGCCTCTCCTGACACCCTTTGGGTTGAATCACTTTGGGTTAGATTCCTCTGGCAGGTCTCCCATTAAGATTGCTGCTGGTTTTACAGCTGGGGTCTTTGGTCAGAAGTGACTGGTTTACATAAACGTGGCAGCCATGTGAGAACCAACACTGACTTTGGGTTGTCTTCCCCTGGGGAGGTTGCTGCAGATTTTAGTCTAAGGGCAATATGTGTCAGGACTTCCAGATACTGCTGTTCAGCTGGGAGACCGAGCACAGGAGGGCTGGGCTCCGGAGTGTGCACTCTGACCTTCATCACATCACATCCTGCCTCTAGGCTTGGTTCCCCCCATCAGGAAATCATTGGGGAAAAGGGAACTCAAGTCTCCTCTGAGTGTAGGGTTAAGATCCTGTGGAAGGTGAATCTGTATGCCGAGGACACTCATTTTTCTACCACCTTCTGGATCCAGCCTTGTTTGTGCTAGAATGGCCCTGACAGCTTATCTCAGCTCAAGTCCGAGTATCACCAAATCCTATCGGTTTAAAACACCTTTTCAAGTATTCAAATGATTGGCAAGTTCTATCCTCTCAGGGCCCAATTCTTCCCTCCACACACTGTGTAGTCTGGTCATCCATGATAAAGTCCCCAGACACCCACGGCTGCAGGAGAAAGCCCTGTGCTCAGAGAAGAAGAAGAGTTTGCGATGGATGTCCTGGGAGGAGCCCTGGAGAGTCGCTCCTGCAGCTGGAAACCCCACCAGCCCCTGAGTCTGTTTCTGAGGCCAGGAAGGCACGGGCTTCACACTGCTGGGCTGCTCTTTCTGAAACAGCTTTCTGCAGAAAGGCAGGGACATGCAGGAGGCAGAGCAGGAGCTGGGCGTCCTGTGCGGGCTCTGCTGGCACTGCTCTTAGCTTAGCCTTTCAATATCTCCGGATCCCAACTTGAAAACATTTGCACAAGCATGTGCTGCTGCTCTCTTGCCTGTGTGTTCCATGCTGGGCTGGGTGCTCCCTGAAAGTTGTGTCTGTGCTGTCTTTGTCTATTCCCAGCACCTATTATACGGGAGGCGCTCAATCCATGGTTTTTAAATAAATGTATGCCCTGGAAAGCAGCTAGCACGTATTAAGTGTCTACTATAATTGGGCAAATTGTGAGACATTTTCTTTGTGCCATTTCACAACTAACCGTATTAAGTAGGGTATTATCATATTCATTTAATTAATGGGAACTTTGTGGGTTCTAATTTCTAGTTAAGATGTCCTATCCTGTGCCTGCTGGATTCTGTGGCCAGTGGGGCTGGGCTACTGGACATCCCATTTCTCTGCTTCCTTGCTTTTGCGGCCATTCTGGCTGGCCAGGTGAGCAGGTGAACATGCTGGGCACTCTCTTTGTCATCTGTGCCCTAGGAGATCCTGGCCCAAGCCAGGCCATTTTGGCAGACATGTGCTCACTCTGTGATTCATTAGACCTGCTGCTTTCCAAGAGGCGGAAGGCAGAGCTGCTGGGATTCCCCAAATGCCTTCCCTGACGCCAGTGCCTCCAAGCAGGATGCTGCTCCCCATGACATTGTCTGCTCACAACTCATGGCTTCCGGGGACTGCGTGGACTCTCTGACTTGTCACTCCTCAGCCCACGCCTCTGTGTCAGGCTCTCCCAAGATGACTTTGCTATGACAACTTCTTCCCTTATTACTATAAACACTGAATGTCATTTTCCAAATAGCAGTCCCCAAGCCACCATGTTCTGTTCTAAGAAGAAGCCAGCCTCATTTGTAATCATCCCTGTCACCATCAGGATTTCACTGTGTCCCCCTTGCCACACTGAGGACTGTGCTGTTGGTGTCATCTCTGACATTAAAAGGGGTGAGCTTCCAAAGAGGCAAACTGTCCAAGATCTCAAAACCAAAGGATTCTTGACCCATAGTCAGAGAACGGACAAGTCTCAATCTTTTGTGTCAAAACTCTCAGCAGAACAGAGCCAACTAAGGTATTAATGGCCTCTTACGTTTGCATCCTGCTCACTGTGTGAAAAACCCTTTGCACCCTTGATTGCATTGACCCCACAGCATCATGTGAGTAGGACCAGCATCATCATCCCCATTTTACAGATGGGGAAACTGAGGTTTGGGAGGGGATGGGATTTGCCTGAAATCATGGAGCTCTTTCTTTGAACATCCTTTGGTGGCCTTTGTATCTTGCATGCCTCTATAATCCTGATAAATAAAAAATAGTCAATAAATGATTGTTCATTGCCCTATGACTGAATAGTGAACTATGACTTACATTTAGGACTTTGATTCACAGCATAATATTTTTTTTCTGCTGCACCACTGTGAACTAATTGAGTTTTTCCAGCAATGGGTAAAAAGGTTCCCCTCCACCTTGTCTAGTCAGTGACTTTGGGCAAGTTATTTGACCTCACTGAATTTCCTCATCTATAAAATGGAAGATAATACTAGCTTCTGCTTCATTGTGTTGTTTAGTATTAAATTTAAAAAATGCATGTAAAGTGCATAGCAGTGACTGGATAGCACATCTAGGAAGTGCTTAATAAGTATTAGTAATAGTTATAGTTATTATTATTCAAGGGTAGGGACTGGGCATTACATATCTTTGTAACCCAGGACTTGGTACAGTAATTGGCAAGACACTTGATTGTAGGGCTCAAGACACTTGCTGCCAACACACACTCATCATGTGACATGGAGCAAGTCCCTTCCTTCTCCTGGGTCTCAGTTCCAGTTCCAACACCTGTGAACTGACGAGGGTGAACCAGATAAATCCCATGGCTCCTCCCAGCTTTAAAATGCTCTGGTTATTTCAGTGGTTCTCAATGGGGATGATTTCACCCCCCAGGGCACATCTGGCCATGTCTGGAGACATGTTTTTGGTTACAACCACGAAAGGTGCTACTGGCATCTAGTGGGTAGAGGCCTGGGAAGCTGGGGACCATGTACAAGTCAATGTTGATGAAAAGAATTATCTGGCTCTAGCTGTCAATAATGCCAAGACTGAGCAACCCGGATCCAGCTCTACACAAATACCCAGACATCTGGCCATGTCTGGAGACATGTTTTTGGTTACAACCACAAAAGGTGCTACTGGCATCTAGTGGGTAGAGGCCTGGGAAGCTGGGGACCATGTACAAGTCAATGTTGATGAAAAGAATTATCTGGCTCTAGCTGTCAATAATGCCAAGACTGAGCAACCCGGATCCAGCTCTACACAAATACCCAGAGCTCTCTGAATTGCTGGACAGGTGCCTGTGTCCTACAGTTTGCCAAAATGCCCATGGACGCAGCATTCCTCCATACAGCAGAGAAATCTATGGATCTCCCCTTCAAGAAATTACTAAGCAGTCCATACAGCTTTATTGAGAAATCAGTAGGCAGAACCCACCCTCCCCCAACCCAGCACACCATGGAGGTGGAGGATGGGTAACATCTCGTTCAGATGGGAACCCTCTGCAAGGTATTTTCTCAGAGAGAAGCTAAGTCCAAAGGCTAAGCTTAACTAGAAATTTGAGATCTTTCTCCTGCAAACATGCCATAAAGAAGGATCTCTCACCCTTATCCTATATAATAAAAGGCTAATATGCAAATCAACCAAACAGCGGAACGACCGGTCACTATGATGTGCACTGACCACCAGGGGGCAGATGCTCAATTCAGGAGCTGCCCCCTGGTGGGAGCGCCACTCAGCCCAGAAGCTGGGCTCATGGCTGGCGAGCACAGCGGCGGTGGTGGGAGCCTCTCCTGCCTCCACGGCAGTTGGACATCCCCCGAGGGCTCCCGGACTGTGAGAGGGCACAGGCCAGGCTGAGGGACCTCCCCCCCCACCCCCCGAGTGCACGGATTTCATGCACCGGGCCTCTAGTTGATTATAAAGTAATCAGACCTGGGGCCATTCACAACTGGGGTCTTGCAGTGGTATTTACACTTATGGAATGAGAAAAAAGGCAGCCACAGAGATGCCCTGGTTCACGTTGGCTTTTCAATGTCACCACTTCTAGAGGCACACTGGATCAGGAAGTAGGCAGGTATCTTCTAGAGGAGTTCACTGACATGAGTATTGGGTGTCACTTCAGTATTGGGTAAGCTTTAGAGGTTCTAGAACAAAGGTTGTTCCAGTCTACTGATTTGAGACTGATACCGTGTGGTCTCCCTGACCAGTTCTGCTCTAGGTCTCATGCTCCTGCAGGACCTGCTTGGATGGCTACAATAGTTTGCTCTTTCCCTTCCCACCAAAGTTCTGCTAATAAAACCCACTTTCCAGCACATTAAATTACTTTCATTTCGGCCATTTAACACTCCCCTTGGCTGTTTTTCCTTGGCTCTGTCTGAACTTTGGGAAATGAATATCTTTAACACCCACTCATTAAATGCCCACTCTGCCAGCTGCTCCTCTGGCCTCTGGAAGGCCACCAGCCTGGGCAGCCAGAGGGCCCCACAGACCAGGGCCCGAGACACTATCCAGGGAATAACAGCAGTTATGGCTCAATCTGATCCCTACCATTAAAGAGCAATTGTGAGCTTTAAGTAGATGTCACAGACTCTGAACTTTTTCGGCCAAAAGCCAAGTTGTCTTCAATAAAATAGATCTGGAATGGGCAAGGACTTACCCATGCTTCCCCGGAGTGGGTACCAGGAGGATCTCTCTTCCAGCCTCGTTGTGGGGCAGCAGCTGGGCGACGTACCTCCCGGAAGGCTGCAGGTGCCTGTGCACGGAGACGGCCAGCCTGCAGTGCTCACTGCTGCTCCTCATCCACGGGCTCAAGATGGTATGCTTGGAGTTTGCTGAGGTGTTGAGGAGGAGGAAGGAGCCTGCCAAGAGACAAGGAAAGTGACTCTTCAGATCTGTCCAGAAAAGTGGACCAGCAGCACCTCTGCAGCAGGTGTTAGAGACCAATGGCATCAAAGTCCGTGATGCTGGAGGCCTTTATCACTCTCTGCACACACCAGCCCTCTTCCCCATCTCTTCCCTTTGTAAAATCTAAAACCTGATGTAAGAGAATGGTGACTGAGGACTGGGGCTTTATAATCAGGCACACCACGGTTCTCACCTTAGCATCCCTACTTAGTAGCTCTATGTCCTTGAGTCTCAGGCTCATCACCTGTAAAATGGGAATGGAAACCTCTATTTCAAGGGTGGGTGCCAGGATTATGTGAGATAATCCTGGAGAGCATTTCACCCACTTTTAGGCAGGGAGGAAGCACCTATTAAATAATCAATGATTTGATTTTACTGTCTTCGAAGTTAAAGTAGAGATGACAGCTCACAGATTCTTTGCCAGCCAATAGGTACAATTAACAAAATCCCCCATAGGAAGCAGGGGAAGAATAGTGTGTATTACCTAATCCTCACAGGGTGAACAGTTAGAAACCCAACCCAAGTGCTAAGACATTCGTATAGATTTACATACTGGTCTAACTGAGTTACTCCCTCCATAAATGTGCCGAGTGGAGCCAGGACATGAGTGCCATCTTGTGAACATCAGTCTAGGGCAGCCGTGGGCAAACTATGGCCCCCGGGCCGGATCCGGCCCGTTTGAAATGAATAAAACTAAAAAAAAAAAGACTGTACCCTTTTATGTAATGATGTTTACTTTGAATTTATATTAGTTCACACAAACACTCCATCCATGCTTTTGTTCCGGCCCTCCGGTCCAGTTTAAGAACCCATTGTGGCCCTCGAGTCAAAAAGTTTGCCCACCCCTGGTCTAGGGTACCTCCACACCCCAGAAACCAGGACTCTGGCATCTAGGCCACTCTTTAGGTCACAATTTAAATCAGAGCTGACTAAGTTCTCCATGTCACATTCAAGCCAGCTTGAGTTTCAATTTATTGTTGGCCAATTCAGTTTCCCAGTAATGTATGCATTAGCTCTCGGTTCTCAAATAGTTATGACCGGCTCAAGGTTTTCCTTGAGAGGCATGTGCTTGGGAAGGAAGTATTTGGGTCACTTATAAGGTAGTAGTTAAGATCCTGGCTCCTGCTCCTTTGCTTACTTGCTGAGTGAACTTGGGCAAAGCAGTGACTTTCTCAGGTTTCAGTTTTCTGTTTATCAAATAGGGTGAGAAGGGTTGGCTGAACTTATAAATCTCTGAAGATCCATTTCTGCTCTCGGGTCTATGAGCCATGTGAATTTGCAACTGGTCTCCAGAAAGAAATCCCTACAAACCCCTCACCCCCACGCCCACCCCCACCCGGTGCTGTGCCTGTGGCTGAGTTTCCCTCTGGGACAAGCCAACCCTAATTCCAGTAGCAGTGGCCAGTGACAGACAAGAAACTTGTATTTCTGGTGGTTACTGTCAGCATAAAAGCACAGCACCATGTTACTGCTCCAGGCATTCCTTCTGGTGCACTAGTTTACTAGCCACACTTCTGCGTTGCAGTTTTGGACCATTAGATGCTGATCCTTGGCTGTGGAAGCCAATTCCAACAAGATCTCCAACACTTCCAGTGGGAACCAGATAAGAAGTGTTCAGCTCAGCCTTTTAACCCCCCACCCCTTCTTTCTGGGCACCTCAAATTAGTCTCCTTCTCCAGATAACAGGACTTACCAAGTAGGCAAATGAACTAGCACCCCTCAATAGAGAATGATGCAGATAAAAAAGAGGGTATTCCTATGAGAAGCAAAGCAGCATCCAAGGAGAAGGCATTGTGTCAGGATTAGAGATTTGCAATATTCTGGAGGTAGGTGAATGTTACTTTTGGTTAAAATCAGGAGAGGTCAGCACAAGACTGTTTCTGAGCTGGATGGCATATACTGGAAACTGAGTCCTCTGTAATGTTAGGAAGCTTTAGCATGGCATATGGGCCTTTGAAAGTGCTCTACAACCCTTGGTAAATAATCTATATCATTACTCTGTTTTACAATGGGGGAGGCATTCTTATAATGGGCTTGGAAGTAAAATAAAGGATTAGAATCAAAGATTCAGAATTAAAAAGGACTTAACGAGCATATAATACAGTGCCCTTGATTTTCTATGGAAGCAGACTGGAGATCAGAATGGAAAAATGACTTATTCAAAGTCTTAAATAGGAAGTCCAGACCAGACCTCTGGTCTCTGAACTCTTAACCAGTGCTCTTTCCCTTCTTCCTTTTTCATTATCCCACTGTATCCTTTATCCTAAAAAATGACCAGGGTGCCTTGTGGCCAAGTTGTGTAGCTCAGGAACTCAGAGGGATGGGAAAGGAGAAAGAAAGGCAGATGGGACCTGAACCAAATCCATTTGTTCACTGGCTTCCTTACCCACTCGCTCTGCCCTCAACGTTCATTTAATGGATGCCTACTCTGAGCAAAGATTCAAGCACTGGCGCTGCCCTGGGGACACAGACATGAACCAGACACAGTTCTGGCCTTCAAGGAACATCAGGTCCAGGAGGGATGATGGGGTGTTTGCAGTAACTGCAATACTGTACTAGATTAGAGTGTATCTGGCCAGAGCAGGTGAGAGTTCTATAATCACTTCTGGGTCAGAATCTTGTTCCAGACATTTTGGAGTCATGGTCTGGGGTTAGGAAAAAGCCACACATGCCACACATAAGGTGTCCTGGTCTGAGATTGTACTCTAATGTATTCAAATAGGTGGAAAGTAGACTGAAACCAATTTTGGAGCTTCTGAAGGAAAGAATGTAGGTAAATAAAGGAGGTGTTCCCCTTCTCATAAAAAAAAGAGTTTACATGCATGTGCACACACACACACACACACACACACACACACGCACACACACACCTGGGAAACTCAAGTTCCCAGCAGGAGAAAATGAGGCTGAAAATGCCGGGACTTGGGGGTCTTACAGCACCACTGTTCCTCCTTCATGGGTGTGAAAACATGTAAATTCTGTCCTTGTAATTCAGTACCTCAATAATGGGACTCTTTCAGAGATGACTGGAAGATGGATGATTCCTCCATTTCTAATATGTGAGATGATGTTTATATGAATTTTATTTTGTGCAACTGGACTATCAATAAGAGACAGAACTTAAAGTATTTTCACTCTCAATGAAACTCTGTCGTTGAGAGCTATCTCTTCATCAGCAGCTTTCCTCTACCAAAAAAAAAAAAAATACATTTCATAAGCTCCTTGGGATATTGTCAGCATAAATCTTTTAAAGTCAGTGAGAATTTATCTCTCTTCTCCCTCTTTTCTGTTTCCTGTACTTTGCTCAGAATAGCTTGGGGCTATGTGAAGGCTCCTGGGATCCCCTCTAATTAAGAGGGATGGCCTGGCAGCTCACAGACCTTCCGGTGGGGCAATGCAGAAGCAGATCAAAGGCTTTGTTTACTCAGTGCTGGGAGTGGATCCTGGTTTCCTTATTAGTGGATTGGGTTGATATGTTCAACACTTAAATATGAAATAGTTGTTGTTTTTACCTTTGGTCACCAATACAGGGCTGTGGGCTTAAATTATGAATCAGAAACCAAGGGCAGGAACCTCGAGGTCAGACAGACTCTTTCCTATCTAGGCTCTGCCTCTATCCAGTTCTAGGATTTAGACAAATTATTTAAATTCTTTAAACCTTAGTTTTCTCAAATTCAATATGGGTGTAGCCTACTTCCTATGGCTGTGGTGGGGGTGAAATGAAACACTAGTAATATGCATAAGGGGCCAGTACAGCTCTTGGTCCTCAGTAGGAATGAGATACATGGTGATTCCTGCTTCGAGGAGTCTGAGCTCTGTCAGTAGCCTTGGAATTGGACTGAATTTGAGCCACTACCAAGCTTCCTTTGTTTGTAAACCGCAAGGACTGGATAGAGTCTCTCTAAGGGACCCTACAGCTCCAAACTGTCAGTAACTCTATCGGCCTGCCTGGAATATTATTCATCTAAAGGAACCCTGTCAAGTCTCCAAGCTCCCAAGCCCTAAAGACTTCTCCTCCTAATTCACCTCTCTGGGGTTTTTAAACTAAGAGTTTCAATCAACTGATCAAATACTCTGTGAACTGACTCCCTGCCCCACTTCCTCGCTTCCCATACCAGCATCATTTTTTCTGTAGATGCTTTTGCTATAAGGCTATTATCACTTCTAAATGTCTGATATAGCACAATGCTTGTCACATGCCAGGTATGCAATGACTTTAAAAAATTATGTATATATTTTATTGATTTCAGAGAGGAAAGGAGAGGGAGAGAGAGATAGAAACATCAATGACAAGAGAGAATCATTGATTGGCTGCCTCCCACACACCCCACATTGGGGATCGAGCCTGAAACCCAGGCATGTGCCCTGACTGGGAATCGAATTATGACCTCCTGATTCATAGGTCGATGCTCAACCACTGGGCATACTGGCCAGGCTGCAATGACTTTTTTAAAATCAAAGTAACATATACACGTGGCAAGAAATAAAATTGTTCAGAATAGCTCATAACAATTTTTTAAAAACTATCCCCAAATCATTCTCCTCTCACCAAGTCTCAAAAACATTTTTAAAGATTTTTACTTTCTTTTGCCTTCATGACTCTAAATTAGCGGTTCTCAACCTGTGGGTCGCGAACAACGAAAATACATCCTGCATATCAGATATTTACATGACGATTCATAACAGTAGCAAAATTACAGTTATGAAGTAGCAACGAAAATAATTTTATGGTTGGGGGTCACCACAACATGAGGAACTGTATTAAAGGGTCGCGGCATTAGGAAGGTTGAGAACCACGGCTAGTGTTATTTGTTGGTGCAACAACTTTAGGTTCTTTCCATTGATGCCACAGTAAGAAAAATTATGCTATCCCCTTTCTAATACTTGATTTTTAAAATCCCTTTCAACTTTTTTATGACTTACCTGTTTAATTTTACATGGCAAATGTATTACTTGTTCCATCACCTATGGACAGTGTCACCTGACCCTCCTCATGAGAAGATTAAGCTATTAGTCTCCCTGCCCTTTTCCTCTCCACATCCACCTCACAAGTCAGCTGTGCTTTTCCTTCCCATTGTCAAGGTTGTGCAAGAATGATTCAGGCTTGTGTTTTGTTTACAGATTGATTCTAAACCTTGAAAATCAATAAGCAGATATTTTATACTGATGACTATATATTTTTTCACTGCAGCTAACAGGGCTGTATTTATAATCTCTATAGGTTGAATAATACACCCCACTCAATGGAGAATGTTTCCGGCATCAAGATCAAGATTAGATGAATATTCTCTCTCTCTCTCTTTCACTTTCTCTCTCTCTCTTACATAACCACTTGTCAAAATTGGGGCACATTTTAATTTGCCTTATTTGAATCAGGAATTTATTGTGAGTTTGTGTCTCTAGAAATTTCTAATTGCTTTTCTCTTTTATTTATTTTGCACCATATCACTCACACTTCTATATATTCCTTGAAAATCTTTCCATCCTTCTTGAAGACATTGACTTCCTGTTTTAATTTGTATTCGCTGCTTTCTGGGCCCCTAGTACAGCTATTATTCTCAAATTTCTTTTCACTGGAACACTTCCATTAGTCCCACCATCCTCAGGAAACTTCCTCAGGAGGAAACTCTTTTGTAAATTTTTGAATATCTGAAATGTTTTTTTTTTTTCTGTCTTTACACTTGGTTGATAACTTTGCTGGCCATAGTTTCTAGATTAGAAAATGTGCTCCAGACATTTGAAAGCCTAATGTTGTCCAGTATCAGTGACTGAGAAGTCTAAGGTTGGTTTTATTGTTAAGTTCTTTGTAGTCAATCTGTTTTCCTCTTTTGGAAGCTTTCAGGAATACAGAGGTACTGACATTTCAATATAATGTATCTAGGTATGGATCTCTATAGAAATTTCTCTGTGGCATTGGGTGGGCTCTTTTAATCAGAAAACACATGTCTCTTTCATGTCTGATAAGTTTGTTTTATTATTTCTCTGATATTTTCATTCCCCCCTCTTCTCAGTCGTGAATCTTTTTGAAGAGCTTTATCATTCAAGTTAACGTCTGTTATCTAATTGATCTTTGTTTTCTCTGGGGTCAATTTTTTTATGTTGATATTTCTTTTCCATGCTACTGGGCTATTAATATTGTTAAAGAAGAGACAACGGGCCCTAAATGGAGTCACTTGTCCTAAGCCCCAAATCACCAAACTGAGACTTAATTACTAACATAATTACAATTTTCACCTCTCCCAGCAATGGCATCTTAAACTAGTCAGTCAGGAATTTTCTGGTCAGCACTAATGAGGTCACCTGTCTGACAGACCCTGCTATCGCCTAAAGCAGCGGTTCTCAACCTGTGGGTCGCGACCCCTTTGGCGGCCAAATGACCCTTTCACAGGGGTTGCCTAAGACCATCCTGCATATCAGATATTTACATTGCGATTCATAACAGTAGCAACATTACAGTTATGAAGTAGCAACGAAAATAATTTTATGGTTGGGTCACAACATGAGGAACTGTATTTAAAGGGCCAGAAGGTTGAGAACCACTGGCCTAAAGGAAGGTGACCTTGCTACAACCAACCCGCTCCTTGCTAGTATAACTTCCCTGCCCACTCCCTTCTGAATACAAGTCTTTCATTTTGCACAGCTCCCTGGAGGTCCTTTCTATTTGCTAGATGGGATGCTGCCAGATTCATAAATCACTGAATAAAGCCAGTAAGATTAAAGTTTTCTCAGTTGAATTTTGTTTTATAACAATATGTTGGATGATCCTGGATCAGCCCCTTATATTCACACAGGAGAGACTAGGATCGCTGATAGAACGTCTATGTACATAGATTGTGCTTATTCTCTCTGTCAGAATTGGCCTGATGGCAAGAGTCAGGGTCAGGCCATTTCACAGGTGTCTGCTCTCCAAACCAGCATGGACAGGTCACTTTGCTCCCACAAGCAGCCCTAGTTCTCTCAGTCTGCCTGGATTTTTATAAAACATCTCCCTTTTTTCTTTTCCCTGTGGTTAAGCATCCTGCTATCTTTTGGTCTGAGAAATGGCGTTGAAGACCATCTGGGTTAACTACACCAGAGAGGACTTTCATTCTTTCTCCGCAGTCTTATACCTCCTCCCAGAGGAGCCTTCTCAGTACTCCTTGTGGTGCCTCCCAGCAGATGGGCTCCTTCCTCTGCTCTAAACCTCTTTGATCTTCTCAGCTATGGCCACTATATTTGCTCCATCAATAGCTCCTGTCTCCTCTTTGTGCCCTAGCCATCACTCATGGCTCCCCTCCTGTTCTGTTTGCTATTCAGAATTTATTCCTCCACTAAATCCTTTATTATCACTTTAGTGGGATTGCAGGAGAGGAGACAAATGTGTGCCCAACCCACCATTCAGAACCAGAAGCCTCTTAATCATTCTCTGAGTGAGAATATGCATAAACAAATGCATGAATGGACCAATTTCCATCTCAAAAAATCATGCATGATTCTGGCACGATTGGCTAATTGTCCCTATTGCAATTAAACTATCAGATCATTACTATAAGCTATCACTTATTCAAGTGATCATGATGCTATTCAGATTAGGTAGGACCGAAGGAACAGCAGAAGTTTAATGGGCTGGAATATGGACAAAGGGAGTGCAAGTTGATGCACAAGACCTCTACCACGAGATGCTTGCCACCCCCCCGAGGATGCTCCACAGAACACTAGCCCCACAAGGCGTTAACAGGTATTATGAGAAAGCTCTGGGATCAAGCAAGTTTGAGGATTACTGGGTTAAACAAAAGTAAACTGCAGGACTTCTTAGAACTTTAATATGCCAGTAAGAGTTGTGACTTCAGGAGTGGAATGTCAAATGAAGATGTCCAATACTCCTTTTGGCACAGAACTCTTTGGCCATTGGGTATAACAGTGATGGCGAACCTTTTGAGCTCCGTGTGTCAGCATTTTGAAAAACCCTAACTTAACTCTGGTGCCGTGTCACACATAGAAATTTTTTGATATTTGCAACCATAGTAAAACAAAGACTTATATTTTTGATATTTATTTTATATATTTAAATGCTATTTAACAAAGAAAAATCAACCACAAAAATGAGTTCGCGTGTCACCTCTGACACGCGTGTCATAGGTTCGCCATCACTGGGGTATAATGTACCATGTAATATGCTCTGAAAACCCTCCTCTAATCTATTTCTGCTCTAAAGACCATTTGCAGAAAGTAAGGAAGGAAAAAATATCATGAAAAAAGGGTATTCTAGAGGGGCAATCACATATCTATATGTACATTTGTATCATCTCTTAAATCTTACGTCCTCCCTGTTTGTCTGACTTTCAAACTGTCCTCATCAGAAACTGGGCCCCTTAGGGCAGAACAATGCTTTTGGAAAGGCTCCTCTGAGTTACCGCATTGGTCTCCCTACCTGAGGCGACTTAAACATGCTGCATTCCAGACCTGACTTTTGAAATGTCAGAGCTAGAAACAAACACGGTGGTTATACAACTTAATACCTTTCTGTACTGGGAAGAAACCCAAGAAGCACAGAAGTTAAGGACTTGCCTAAGGTCATACTGTGTGTTAGTGGTGGTTCAGAGATTAGAATCAAGGTTTCCACTCCCTGTCCAGTGGAAAGTCCGGTCTCTGCCTGCCCATGACAGAAATTTATGGTGTTTCCAGTCAAATATCCTATGGTTTTGGTCCCCAGTTGCCCCAACATCACTTTCCTTTCTCTGCACTCTCACAGCTCTAACGAACAGGCCAGTAGGTCTCATGCCCACACATTTGACTGTCCCCAGAGGTCACACTAAGGCCTAGGCAGGTAGGACCCAGACATACTAGTCCTTTGAAAATCACTCATGGGGTCTTAGCTTGGTCTCTAATGGCTACTCAGTATTTGAAAGTCTCCTCTGTTCATGTGGTCGTATGAAGTGGTCAGAGCAAACTGGAGCCACTAAAAGAGTTCCCTTATTGCCTATTTTACACATTCTAATTCTACTACCCAGGTAGCCTCAACTTAGGAGTTACATTTGAGAGCAGACTTTTGAAATTTAGAGGCAGGACTAGGTGGAATCACCCTCATTGGCATGCTTTGTCTAATAGTGGAATAACTCAGACTTTAGAACTTCAAAGACCTCGAGCTCTTGAGAATCATTTAATGCAACCTTTGCCTTGCAGGTGAGGACATTCAGTCCCATGAGGTGAAAAGATACACCTAGTAGCTGAGCTATGGTAGGACCCAATCCCTCTGGTCCCAGCCCTGAGCAGTTTACTGTCTCACTCTGCCGTGATGTCAAATATTTTGGAATTAGCTCTGCTATCCTCTACCACCAGGACTTCAATTTACTGCTCTTCTGTACCCTCATTGGGAAATACTTTGAAGAGAAATGGTATCAGTGTTTAAAATCAAATGATTAGAGAAACCAAGTGTGTTCATTAAGGGAAGAAAGGGAAGTAGAAACAGTTGATTTTTCTTGACAGTTATATTAATATTAGCATAATGAGTTCAGTTGTAGCCTAATGTACATTTAGAATATATATAGTTATCTGTGTGTGTGTGTGTGTGTGTGTGTGTGTGTGTGTGTGTACTTAAATAGATCCCCTTTGAGATCTCTATAAACCTTTTTGGTGACATTCTGTAAATTACCTCTCAGGTTCAAGTTAACTGAGGCAAAAGTTCCCTAGAAATGGTAAAATATATTGGTGCTTGTGTGCGTACATAGTAAATACATGCATGTTTGTATGTTTGCATGTATATATAGCTATGTCTATTTGCACACATACAAACATTTACGTTGACCCTTGAACAACATGGGTTTGAACTGAATGGGGAGAATTTTTTCAATGGAACACAGTTCGGCAGGCCCACAGTTCAAATTCTCTTTGTTCAAGGGTCAACTCTGTGGTTGGAATCCACATATGCACAGGGCCCACTGTAGTTATACATGGATTTTTGACTGCGTGGGAATTTGAGGTCCCAACCCCATGTTGTTCATGGGTCAACTGAATATATATATTTATCTCTCTCTGTGTGTACTTAAATAGATCTCCGTTGAGATCTCTGACGTTGTTGAAAAGAATAAACCTTTTTGGGGAAGAGACATAGGCTATTGTTATTTTTTGTTTTTTTGGTGTGTGTGCGCGTGTGCGCACATGTGTTTTAACCAACAGATTTCATTAGGGAAAAGGGAAAAAGCCAATAATGTCTACATACTGCATGTGTGTCCTAGGGTGTCAGCAAAAAAAGATAATAAAGGGCAAAACAAATAAATAGAAGGAAACAGAAGCTAAAGTGCTGAGAAACCTTTTTTTCCCTGAGAGCTCATTTTGGTAATCCTCAAGGAAAACAGAAAAGCACTTGATCTGACAAGAGGGAGAAAGGAGAAGCCAAATGAAAACTAAACAATTGATTTAATTCAATGAGAAATGGGAGGGGGAGATAACAGTATCTGCTCAGGTGGGGGAGGGAAGGGAGTTAGGGAATCAAGAGCGCCTTCTAGAAGCGGAACAAAATCTGAGTGGGAGAGAAAGCAGCAGGAAATAGTTTTCCCTTTCGCACGTAGGTGTTTAGCTCTGGAATCAGATTGCTCAATTTTTGCTTTAAGTCTCAGATGTCAGGGTCCAAAAATCTGCCATGTTATTTTTAAAATATTGCTATGTGGTAGCAGATTTTTATCTTGTGGGTAAATTTTACTGATTTTTAATTAAGATTTTAAAAAGCAATTTTTAAATAAAAGGCAAAGCAAATAAATAGAAGGAAACAGAAGCTAAACAATGTATTCCTTGTGGGAGTCTCACAAGATCCCAGCTTGTAATAAAAAGTTCGGACATTCCATGTACTGTAGCTCTCAGACACCCTATTGTTGAAGAAAGAGAACAGAACATGGACAAACATTGACAACTAAGCCATGCAGAAGAACACGGGCAGGCCACTGTTTCACCCACATGCTACCATGGGAGAGCTGCATGGAGCACCAAAACACCGTCCCTCCCAACTCCTCCTTTTGCAGAACAAGAAATTCCCATGCAGGCAGGTGAGGTCCGTGTCTGAGGCAGGCTGGGCACGGCAAGAGGGCCAGGCTGAGTTCTCAAAGGTTCTAGATCAGTGGTTCTCAACCTTCCTAATGCCGCGATCCTTTAATACAGTTCCTCAGGGTGTGGTGACCCCAAACCATAAAATTATTTTCGTTGCTACTTCATAACTGTAATTTTGCTACTGTAAACAATATGTAATTATATATGTGTTTTCCGATGGTCTTCAGTGACCCCTATGAAAGGGTCGTTTGACCCCCAAAGGGGTCTCAACCCACAGGTTGAGAACTGCTGTTCTAGATGATCTGGGCTTCCTCTAACTGCTCCTTCCACTTCTCACTTACCCTCCCCCCATATAGTCTGCACACAAGAGCGAGAGCCATCTTCTTAAATATGATTTAGTCAGTCACTCTCTTGTTTTAAACTCTTCAATGGCTTCCCGCTGATCATAGATTAAAATCTAAATTCCTTACTATGAGCTACAAGGATTAGGGGAAACCTGACCTATAGCAGATGCCATAGGTTGGCTCACTCAATTTCCTGACCAACTGCTCTTGCCTTTCTCTTTTATTGAGACTGGACATTAAAAAATGATTCATTCTATAGGCCTTTCTTGTAGATAGGAGTAAACACGTAACATGGTTCTGGCCAATGAAATGTAAGCAGAATTGTGCTCACAGGATTGTCAGAGTTAGCAAATAAAAACACACAAGACACCCAGTTAAATGTGAATTTCAGGTAAATGATGAGTAAGTTTTCAGTACAAATAATACTCAAATTATTATTTTCCTGAAACTCACACTTAGCTGGACATCCTATGTTTTATCTGGTAACCCCATATCTGAAGAATTTGGGGAAAACACCCCCTCTCTGCTTCTTTCTTCCTCTTGCCTAGAACATGAGCATAACGCCTGGAGATGTGGCAGCTGCCTTGTCACCGTGAAGTGACAAGCATGAGTACATGGGTTAGAAAGGTAATGAATTGAGTCACTGATGGTGTTGTTGGACATCTGCACCATTGCTTATCTCTGGTCTTCTTAACTATATATATAAAAGCCTAATATGCTAAGTGTCCTACTGTTCGTTCAACTGTTCGACCAGTCGCTATGACGTCACTGACCACCAGGGGGCAGACACTCTGACCAGTAGGTTAACTTGCTGGGGTCCGGCGATCAGGACTGGGCAAGACGGCTGGACATGCCCTGGAGCCCTCACGCGTCCCTCCCTGCCCCCGATCGTGCACCGGTGGGGGTCCCTCAGCCTTGCCTGCATCCTCTCGCAGTCCAGGACCTCTCAGGGGATGTCAGAGAGCCAGTTTCAGCCCGATCCCCGCAGGCCAGCCTGAGGGACCCCACCGGTGCATGAATCCATGCACCGGGCCTCTAGTGTGAAAAATAAAACAGAACACCCATACTCTTTCCTTGACTAAGCCACTGCAGTGAGGACTTTGTTCCTTCACAGCTGATGCTCTGTGAGCGGGAATCTTGTCTGCCTTGGGCCAGCTGTCCAGGGCCTAACACAATGATAGGGACAATGCTTCCTGAATAACCATTTGCTGCAAAGATGAAGAAATGATACTTAACCAAAAAGTGGGCACTTTGCTTGTTTCCTTGTATCTTATCTAAAAGAGTATCATCTTTTTATTTATATTGGGGAGAATATTTCTCCCTTTTGAACTGACTGGTAGTTATAGAAGAGGTATTATTTGCAATACAAAACAAATCAATTTTTTAAATGCTCCTAAGTTTAGACTCTTAAGATCAGTGTTTTTCAAATTGTGGTTTGTAACCCATTAGTGGGCCATGAAATCAGTTTAGTGGGTCATGACCAGCATTAAATAAAAAGGAAGAGAAGAAGAAGGAGGAGGGGATCAGGAAGAAAAATAAATGAAATTTAAGATATCCATATTGTAATTTCCCTTTGGAAAATAATGGCTACTAATCTATATGTACACACACACACACACACACACACACACACACACACACATTTATGTATACCATGCTGTTATGTAAGATATATTTCTCACTGTGGATCATAGTTTAAAAAAATTGAAAGGCTCATTGAGTATTGTTCAAATTTCAAATGTCCATATATGAAAATTACACTGGCCTAATTCTGGTCCCTGAGCCACTTCTCATTAGCTGGGTGACTTTGGGAGGAGAAGTAATCTATTTGGACAGCATTTTATGATCTATAAAACTTTCTCATATAAACAATCTTATAACAACTCGGTAAAATAGATGTTCTCCCCCATTGTAATTGCACTGGATATAGCAGCCACTAGCTACTTGCAGCTACTGAATACTTAAAATGTGGCTGATGCAACTGAGGAACTGAATTCTTCATTGTATTTAATTTTAATTAATTTATATTTTAAAAATGAAACCTGACTTAGTTATGAGAAAAATTTGTTTGGAACAACTGTGCATGTGAATCTAACCTTTCAACTATAAATTCTATGAAGTACAGATCAAATATTTCAGCTAAAATCTTAGCCTCCAAATTGAAATGTACTCTAAGTACAAAATGCACACTGGATTTCAAAGATTTAGTATAGAAAAATAAAATATTTTATGAATAATTTTTATATTGATTACATGTTAAAATGATAATATTAGATATATTGGGTTAAATAAAATATATTATTACAATTAAGTTCACCTGTTTGTTTTTATTTTTTATTATGTGGTTTCTAGAAAATCCAAAATTACATTTTTGGGTCATACTATATTTCTCCAGGACAGAAATATAGTCTTGCCTTAGGCCACTGAATGAGGAAATCCTTCGATCACTAGGACAGTCCCGGTCAGTAAACTCCAAATCCTTGACTCTTCCCCCTGAATTACAAATGACATCACCTTAGGCCTGGCTGTCCCTTTATAAACTGTGAGTGAACTGGAAGATGATAATAACAATCATGATGGCTCACACTTAATGAGTGACTAGCAAGTCTTGGGAACCAAGTTTATCTTTTACAAGGTTTATTGCATTTGATTTTACAACAGCCCAATAAGTCAGGTATAGGATTATTATACCCAGTTTTTATAGATGAGGAAACTGAGTCTCAGGGATATCAATTAATCCGCCTATCACCTCAAATGGTTTAGACCGAGGAGCCCAGGGTCTATGGGGTCCATGCCAGTGACTCAACACCTAGGGCCTTTTTTGGACCATGGCCCTCAAAAGCAGCAGGGCTCTGTTTAGGTAACATGTAGCTGCATCTCCCAGAGTCCTGTTAGATTAATTTCCTTTGGGAAATAACGTCTACTGATCTTGCTGCTGATTCCACACCATACCGAAGAAATCACCAAGCTCCAATCTTTGAATATATAGATAAGGCTCAAGAAGGTGACTTTGTATCTAACAAATTTTCAACTAGAAAATTGAAATACGGGCTTCATTATTATGGGTGCTTGTTTAAAGATCTATTTGCAATGTGAAACTAAATTTCAATAACAGCCTTAAAATACAGAAACAGATCATGCTTTCCCAGTGAAATTATTTTTCTTTCATTATAAACATTGTATATACATTAAATGCAATTAAAATATAGTAAAAGAAAACTTATAGATCTGTTACTCAAACTTTTTTTTTGTTATTCCTCCATCTTCACAGGATTTAAAAATTTTATTATTACACTAAATATACATTTTTACTTGCTATTTCACTTAAAATCTCTCTCTATAAAAAGCCAGCAACCAGAACACCCTAACGACCAGAACAATCAGTCACTATGATGCCCACTGCAGCCAGTGAACCAGCCCGATTGGGGGGTGGACCAGGTAGCCAACCTCCTGTGGCCCTTCCCCCCCGCCGGCCCCTCCCCTGATCGGCCTGCAGCCCCTGCCCTCCACTGGCCCCCAATAGGGGGCGGGGCTGGCTGGCCAACCTCCTGCAGCCCCTCCCCCTGGCCAGCCCCACTCCCGATGGGCTCCTACCACCCTAATCAGCCCACAGACCCTCCCCCCATCGGTCCTACCCCTGATGGGACCCCACTACCCTGATTGGCCCATGGCCTCTCCCCCCAGCCAGCTCCACCCCGATCAGCCCCACCCACTTCGATCAGGGGCAGGGCCTGCTGGCCAACCACCCATGGCCCCTCCCCTCAGCCAGCCCCACCCTGATTGGGCCCCGATCAAGGCAGGCCAGCAGCTGGCCAACCTCCTGCTGACTCCTCCTCCTGACAGGCCCAGCCCTGATTCGCCCTGATTAGGGCGGGGCCAGCTGGACCCCACCCATGCACGAATTTGTGCACTGGGCCTCTAGTAATGTAATAACAATTTTCTATTCTCTTTTGTAGGCTTTGCAAAAATATTTATAAATACTTGTGTAATATTCCAATAAGTGGACATCACATTTAAACTATTTCTTTTTCCAGCAGTGGGGAACATCCAGACCATGGGCCGTATAGGCCTGAGAAATCATTTGGTCTGGCCCTGCCAAAGTACTAGGGGTGAGTTAATTAAATGTTGTCCAAATACAGAAGGTTAATTTTTAAGTTGATAATTCTGTATGCCCTCAAATGATGCTATAAGTATCCAAATGGCTCTTGGCAGAAAAAAGGTTCCCTACCGCTGGTTTAGACAATTATTTCCAGTTTTTTTCTATTATAGCTAAAGTTGCTCCCCTGCTCTTTTTAATATGACAGTCTACCTGGAGGGTAGACCAACATATATCAAAAATCTTAAACTGTGCTTGTTCTTTGACTCAACAATTCTCTTTCTAGGAATTTGCTTTTTTTTTTTTTAAGGAGTTATCTATAAAGACTTTTCTGCAAAGTTTTTCAGCATTATTTATGTGAATGAATATTTAGAAATGGTATATGTTGAACATAGGAGATTAGTTAAGTGATGTATGGTGTATCTATGCAATATACCATAAGAATGCTGTCTTAAAGGATAGGTAAGGATTATAAATATTAATAACAAATAATAATAACAAAGCTTTCTGTTATTGAGTACCAGGCTCTGTGATTATATATTTAGCAACCCATATTTTTGGTACTATTATTACTATTTCCTTTATACAGTCTGTATATAGGGCTTACACCCTTAACCACTATAAATACCTAGGATGTTCACTATCATCAGATGGAAAAGGCAGTTATAAAACAGCATGGATAATGTGATCCCAATTTAGTAAAATATAACATGTATATGAATATGTATATTAAAAAAGAAAACATTTGAGAGTAGTCACCAAAAAGTAAAATGGGTAACTCTAATGGTAGAATATTTTTCCATATTCTTTTTTGAAATTTCCAAATCATGTTACTTTTTTGCATTTTTTATTGTAGTAAAATATATATAACATAAAATTCACCATTTTAACCACTTTAAGTGTATAATTCAGTAACATTCACAATGTTGTGCATCTATGGCCACTGTCCAATGCCAGAAAATTTTCATCATCCCTAACAGAAACTCCCCATTACTCCCTTTCCCCAGCCCTTGTAAACCTCTATTCTACTTTCTGTTTATGAATTTGACCAGTCTAGGTACCTCATATAAGTGCAATCATACAGTATTTGTTCTTTTGTGATTAGCTTCTTTGACTTAGCTTAATTTCTTCAAGGTTTGTCTATGTTATAGCAAGTGTCAGAATTTCATTTATTTTATTGATTTTAGAGATAGAGGAAGGGAGAGAGAGAGGGGGATAGAAACACCACGGATGAGAGAGAAACATGGATAGGCTGCTCCTCACACCCTCCACTGGAGATCAAGCCTGCAACCCGGGCATATGCCCTGACCAGGAATTGAACTGGTGACCTCTTGGTTCCTGGGTTGATAATCAACCACTGAGCCACACTGGCCGGGCTCATTTCTTTTTAAAGTTTAATAATGTTCCATTGTATGTATATAACACATTTAGTTTATCCTTTCAATGGCTAATGAACAGTAGGGTTGTTTTCTACCTTTTGGCTAATGTATTCAATGTAACTATGAACATGGGTGTACAAGTATCTGTTTGAGTCCTTGCTTTCAATTCTTTTGGCTATCTATGTAGGAGTGGAATTGTTGGGTCATGTGGTAATTCTAAGTGTAACCTTTTGAGGAACTAACAAATTATTTTCCACATTACATTATTTTACATTGCCAACAAAAATGTGCAACAATTCAAATTTCTCTAAATACTCAGCAACATTTATTATTTTACTTTTTTTAAAAATCCTTTCCTGAGGATATGATTTTACTGATTTGACAGAGAGAGGAAGGAAGAGAGAGAGAGCTCACTCAGTTGCCTCCTGTACAGGCCCCAATCGGGAATCAAACCTGCAACCTAGGTACATGCCCTGACCAGGAATTGAACCCGAAACCTTTTGGTGTACGGGATGATACTCCAACCAATTGAGCCATATATATATGACCCTAATATGCAAATAGACCGAACGGCAGAACAACTGAACAACCGAACAACTGGTCGCTATGACATGCACTGACCACCAGGGGGCGCACGCAGAACATGGTGTGTGTTGGCATCAGGTGTCAGAGCCCAAAACATGGAGGTCATCGGCCATGGCGGGATGGTGGAGCAGGTGAGCTGGGGGCACCAGACCAACGCAGGGCACTGGTTGCTGTCATTGAGGCGAGCCTCTGGTGGTTACTGAAAATTCTGTGCTCCCATGCGTCGTAGTCCTGCTGGGTGCTTGCACCCGCTGCTGGCACCTGGTGCCAGTCCTGATCACTCGGCACCATCAGTGGGGGCGAGCAGCGGCTGACGACCCCAATCACCCCTGAGGGCTTCTCCACCCGCCCCTGCTCCTGAGGGGTGATCAGGGCAGCAGCTGCCACTCGCACCTGCTGACGACGCCCACCGTGCTCGCACCTGCTGCTGGCACCAGCCCCAATTGCTCTGCACCATCAGTGGGTGCGAGCAGGGCTGGCACTGTCACCACGTGGGAGCAGTGGCAGTGGGAGTGGGGCTGCCTGCAGGCAGGGGATCTGGGGCTGTGGTGGGAGGGACTGGGTGGGGGCATAGAGGATGGGCCGAGACCCACCTTTGTGCCCACTGCAGCCTCACAGCCCACAGTTCCTTTCAAGGTGCACAAATTCGTGCACTGGGCCCCTAGTTTAAAGATAATAGCCACCTGTGGCTGGTTTTGTTCAGTGGTTAGAGTGTTGGCCCCGGGACTGAAGGTTCAATTCCTGGTCAAGGGCACAGACCTTGGTTGCAGGCTCAATCCCCAGCCCCTTACGGTTGGGGCCCATGCTGGAGGCAATTAATTGATGTGTCTCTGTCACATCCTAAGTCTCTCTCTCTCTCTCTCTCTCTCCCTCCCTCCCTCCCTCCTCTTTTCCCTCCACTTTCTCTAAAAAAAAAAAAAATCAATGGAAGAAATATCCTTGGGTGAGGATTAAAAAATAAATAAAGATAATAGCCATCCTAATGAATATGAAGTGGTATCTCATTGTGGTTTCTATTTGTATTTTCCTAATGACTAGTGCTGTTGAGCATCTTTTCACCTGCTGATTAGCCATTTGTATATCTTCTTCGGAGAAATGTCTATTTAAGTCCTTTGCCCAATTTTTAATTGGGTTGTTTGTTTTCATCTGTTACATTTTAAATTAGAAAAATAAACCACAGTGACTTTTATGCAGAGTTTTTAAAAAAACAACGTGTCTGATTGTGTCCTTTCCCTGTTTCTATGCCTTCTGCTGCCTCTGGGGTGAAGTTCGTGCTACCAGCTGGACTCCCTCTGCAGCCTCCTATCTGATCTTCCACAGTCACATGCTGTGGATGCCTCTGCCATTTACCACCAAATGATGGAATTACCTGTGTCCCTCAGGCCCAGGACACACTCACTCACTCATTGAGAGTAAGGGTGGACCTTTGCATCTGCATACACTAATTCCTAGCACAGAGAAGAAGCTCAATATTTGCTTAACAGAACTGAACTGAACTCTTGATTTACATTAACTAACTGCTTACCAATCAGTAATGCACGGAGGTACCTGTTTCATTGCACCCGTGCCTACGCTGGGGATTATAACATTTGTTGTTTCAATTTGCATTTCTGTAATTACTAGTGAGATTGAATCGTTTCTCCATATGTTCCTTAATTAGTTAGTTTCCTCTTTTGCGGATTGTTTGTTCATTTCTTTTGTTCAGTTACTATAGGAGATTTAGTGTTTTCCTCATTGATTTGTAAGAACTTTTTAAAGCGAGGCCATTAAACCTTTGTCTTATTATATTTGCTAAAAGAAAGTACTCCCATTTTATCATCACTTAATTTTGTTTTTAATGTAAAAAAAATCTGTGCAATTTTATGCTACCAAATCTTATATATAAAGTTTACCTTTTTATATTGATGAACTTGAATGTTCTATAATGGCTTTTAATAGTATTACTTTCAATAATATTTGATAATAATAATCACTTTATGTAAAGGTATACTAGTTGCTTTATGGACCTTTCGATGGAACTTTTAAGCATAATTATATTCCTAGAAATCATAAAGTTAAAAAAAACCCAGGAAGAATTAAGTGAAGTCACTGACTTCTATATTATAAATTGGGCTTTTGTTGGGACTTTCTTAGTTATTAGAGCAAGGGAGAGAAAAAGCCCTAAATTTCAAGTGAGATTTCAATTGCAAACATTAGTGAGGCCTGAAGAAGGTTTAGGAAAGAGGTTGCAAATAGTCAGCCCTCAGTGCCCATTGCCCATGAGTCTAGGGAGGTTTCCTTTGGCCCAAGTCTGGATCAGCACTGGCTTCTAAACGTGGATTGGCAGCCAACATTTAAAGTCAGGAAGCATCAGTCACATGAATATCTGTATATCTAGCTGCTGGGGGGGCTGGGTGGGGGGTGGGGGGTGGGAAACAGAAGATCTGGCAACAATAGGCCTGTTTTGGGGGTGGCGATAATTAGCTGGATTTGAGAATCTGCTGCTCCCTGAGATGGCCTTGTGCTCTCAATTCCCTAGTGTCCTATCACTGAGGATGAGGTTCAGAAGCCATTCATCATCTTATCCTTGGCCCACTTTTAATAGTATTACTTGGTCTGCCAGGCTGTTGTAGGCATTTGAGTTTTGGTTTAGAACATCAAACCAGGCTCCTGGAATCTGGCTCGTAATCTCACCAACCAGCCCTGGGCAGTGTGGCTCAGTTGGTTGGAGTGTCATCCCATGCACCAAAAGGTGGGGGTTGGATTCTGGTCAGGGCACATGCCTAGGTTGTGGGCTAGATCCCTGGTTGGGCTGTGTATGCGAGGCAACTGATTGATGTTTCTCTCTTACATCAATGTTACTGTCTCTTTCTCTTTTTTCTCTCTCTCTTCCTTACTCTCTCTCTAAAATAAATTTTTAAAAAATTTAAAGGCATGCTTCTTAACTGGGAACAGTCAATCTATGAGTATTTGACTTCTCAATTTCTATAAGTGGGAACTGCTGCCTGCTTCCTACCTTACTATATCTAATGAATATGATTTATATTGACTTCAATTCAGAAATTCTGTACCTATAGTCCAAATAAGCAAATGGTGAAATGACTTCCATTGCAAGAGCCTGAAGATGCAGTTGGTATCTTATATTGTAGCTCTTAATGGCCTTAGGTAATAAGGTAAATGAATACGAGCAGACTCTCAATATCTTTGGAAAACAGAAGGCTTTGAATTTCAAGAATCAGAAATAGAAGACAAAAAGGACCAAAGAACAGTCAGTTGTTTGAGATTAAAGAAAAAGAAAAGAATAACTGAAATATTTCTAAAGGAGATTTAGAAAAAAAACCTTTTGGTTGTGAAAGAAATAGTGGTTTTTCCACCTATTAAAGATATAAGTTTGTGCAGAAAGAGACTCTCTAAAGAGCCACCAAAGAATCCTGAGATAGGAGAGGGGGTTGGAATCCTGAGCAGCTGTATCCCACTGAGTGAGGACATGGTCGATATCGGTCCCCAGGGGAACTTGGCATCAGAGCTCTGTACCTGCGATGGCCAACTGGTACCTGGGAACTTACTTGGGGGATGCTGCAGCCTAGAGAGGTTATAGCCCACTGCAGTGGTTCTCAACCTTCCTAATGCCGTGACCCTTTAATACAGTTCCTCATGTTGTGGTGACCCCCAATTTTATTGTTACAAATTGAACATAATTAAAGCATAGCAATTAATCACAAAAACAATATGTAATTATATATGTGTTTTCCGATGGTCTTAGGCGACCCCTGTGAAAGGGTCGTTCGACCCCCAAAGGAGTCGCGACCCACAGGTTGAGAACCGCTGGCCCAGTGCTTAGTGCTCTTACCACCTGGACCAAATCCTGGCTCTGCATACTTGCTATGTGTTCTTACTGAACGATAAGGCACACAGCCTCTCTATGGCATTGGTAAAATAGGGACATAATAGGACTCTCTCAGAGAGTGTGGTGAAGATTCAGAGGGAAACCATGCAAAAGCACTTAGCATCCTCTCTGGTATTCAGCAAGGTATTCACTCTCATTATCACTGTCAACACAATCATTACGATCACAAACAAGACAGTCCTGAGCACTTGTGTTACTGTCAAGACAACCTTCATGATGAGGGATATAAGAAATGCAGCAAGGACAAATTCTTAAGGTCACAGTCACTATACAGGGGCCTGAATAGGAGTGAGCCAGGTAGTGGGATTATAAAGGCAGCCACTGATTTCATGTGTTCATTCTTCTTTAAATGCAAAAGCTTTAACCAAGAAGGTTAGGTTTTGCTAGTGATTTGGGGCCTATACGAACTATCCAGGTTTCATTTAAACCTGGAAGTGACACTCACCTTAGATTTTTCTGATCCATATCTACCTGCACAGGTTTACACTGATGACACTTTCTAGGCTTCTCAAGGCTTGTTACTAGGTCTCAGGGACCTAAGCTCGCCTCCATTTGGAGTTTATAAGTTATACTGTTTAGCTTATGTTGTAAGTTGTAAATATCTCTCTTCCAGACAACTTGTAGTAAGTTACATTTCCATATTTTTATTTCTTCCTTCTTTTAATACTAACGGATTAAATCAGAAATATCTTTACAAGTGTTTCCATTTTACACTCTGACTCTACAATATTTCATACAACATATGGTCTATTCCATTGATAGGAACATTTATC
The DNA here is from genome assembly GCF_000147115.1 of Myotis lucifugus. Lineage (NCBI taxonomy): Eukaryota > Metazoa > Chordata > Mammalia > Chiroptera > Vespertilionidae > Myotis > Myotis lucifugus. Next base: position 574,927 of record NW_005871182.1, read on the forward strand.
ATACAAATGCATAATAAAATCACTTATACTTTGTTCTCTAAGTATGTGAGATCCGTAACTGTGTCGGTCCTAAACAGGTAGATTTTCACTGCCTGATTGATGGCTGAAAACGAGCAAATTCAACCATTTTTAATAGAAAAATGAAAAGAATAAAGGGACCAAGAATAACCCTAAAATTGAGACATATTCTCTAAATTCTGCTTGTAAGTAGCCTAGAGCAGATCATCAAATAGCCCATTTGGAAACACTAAACCATATTGAAAGTGCTTGGTTTTCGGGAACCAAATGGTCATGAGCAATGTAGCCAAGGATGCTGACATCTCTTAGGGAACTACTTTTAAAATAATTCCCATCAGATCTTCAGAGCTCAGGGCTCAGAGCTCTCTGATCTCAGATCCTGGGGTATGTGGCTAGAGCATTGTTTCAGCAGGTTGATAGACTGGGAATAAGTAGCAAAGGCAGATTAGCATCCTTTACTTTGATCCCTCAACTAACAGCTGGGCATGAGACAAAACTGACCAAGGGCCCTGAAATAAAAGCATTCTCCTTCATTTCATAGGTCATGAAATAGTTTTAAGCATCTGCTATACACATTATATTGAGTGGGGTGGGGAGTGTCTCTATAACAGTGTATGCCCTCCTTGTCCTTAGGGAACATAGAATATAGTAGAAAGAAAAGCAGAACAAAACAAAAGGCAAAGATAGGTCCCAAGTGCCAGAGTTGTGAAATAATGGATGCTGAGATTTTAGGTGGTGAGTTAAGGTTAGACACTTGCTTACGTCCAGTCTCCTGTGCCAGCTTCCCTAAGTTGACTCAGAGAGTCTGAGCTCGCATGCAATGCTTTTTGCACCCCTGGCAAAGGTGTCCTCTGGGCTGGGAGTCCATACTGCCTCCTCCTCTGTTTGACCAGTGATGTCTGCACTGCATTCCCCGTTTGAGTCTTTGTGTTTCAAAAATTCTTCTGGTTGCTGGAAAAAAATGGATGCCAACCAAATCTGACCTGAACAACTCTTCCTGCTTTCTGGCATCTATAAATACTTCATGATCATCCTTAATCGTGGGCTTATTTCTTCCTCATGTTAATTATGTTTGTCTTCTCATGGAGTGTCATGACACTTCAGATCATTCACAGAATCAGAGAACCTTAGACCTGAAAGGACTCTTAGAATTGGAAATGTCTGACTCCATGCGGACATATTCCTGCTTCTCTCAGAGCTAGTCCTTGGTTAAATGCTTTCACTCTGCCTCTGCCAAAGTCCTTTTTACCCTTGGGCTTGCCTACAGAATAAAGCCCAAACCCTTAGCCTGGCCCACATCCTCTTCATACCTTCCTGACCTCAGTTCCTTCAGTTGACTCCATGACCTAGCCCCCACTCCACAGGGCTGATCACTGCTCTCCAAGGTGCCCTCCTCCGATTCTGCAGACCCTCCTCTCTGCCCTTTCTCCCCTTCTCTACCGAGAAATCTCCTATTGACTCTTCAAGTCCTATTCAGAGGTTGCCTCCTCTGGTATGCCTTTTCCAACTTCCTCAAGCAAGGTTAGCCTTGTTTTCCTTTCCCACATCCATAACTTTGTGTATAATATTTCCCCAAAGTTAGTGCATTATTATGACTGTATGCCCTTGTTTCTAGCTAGTCTGTATTCTACGCAAGGGTATGAATCATGATTCATTCATGATTCATTCATGAATTCATCCAAGCATTTATCCCAGTCCTGGCACAAAATAGATACCCATAAGTGACTCCTGAATTAAGAAATTTAGGTTTAGAAATGTGAAATAATCTATTAGTTGCTTTAATAGGTCAAAGTTGAAAAATTTAAGAGGGTAGCTTATAAGTTTCTGTCCATAAATACTACCAGTCACATGCACAGGTGGTAAAACTAGCTTTCTAGTCAATGTGCATCCAGTATCTGATACACTTCAAAGGACAGATCTACCCAGATCTGAAATCAAATAGTTCCTCAAAAGTTGAATGGACTCTCCCTCACCCACCTGAGGTGGTAAAGAAAACCCAAACAGAACTTCCACAGCCTTTCCAGGAATCTGGGATTTGAAGAGGAACCCATCCAGTGGCCTCAGGGCCTGCACTCTGTAAGTGGTTTTGGAGATTCAGGATTATGTTCAAGGCTATTTGTTAGAAATTCAGAGAGCCAAGAGGACAAACATCGTGGGATTTTGTATACCTGGGTAGGAGTGATGGAGTAAGTAAGAGAAGGAGCCCCAAACTCCTGCCAAGCGAGCAGCTGAGGAGCACAGGCTGGACACTTGTTATCAGCGACAAGCAACAGAGATCTCCCGAATCATGACACAATTTTTAATATGTTCAGCTTTCTAATCTTTGTTGTCTCTCTACATTCTTAATATTTACCACCAACTCTTAATGAGGTTCTATATCTTCATTTGTGGGGATATACTTCTATTAATTTATCACATTTGGTCCATAAGAAATTTCAGCAAGTCATGGATAAATTATTGTAAAGCATATTTATTTAGCACAATCTAATTATTGCAACGTTCAGTGAAGGCAAATGAATAAATCATGAATGGAGAGTAATGAGGGCAAGAGTTGCTGTGCATGTGTTTGTAGTGAGTATATATGTGTGTGGAGATGCTTGTATGTATGTGTGTTGATCTGTAAAACACATTCTTCTGACATGGCTTGGGATTTGAATAAAATATCTGTGCAAAGACTCTTTTGATCTGTACTGTCCAATACAATAGCCCAAGCCCCACATGGCTATTGAGATTTTGAAATGTGTCTAGTCCAAACTGAAATGTGATATGAGAGTAAAATACACACCATATTTTGAAGACTTTGTTTTTGAAAAAGGTAAAATATCTCATTATTTAAAAAGCAGTTTTGAAGTTTCTTAAAATGTTAAACATAGAGTTAACATATACCTAGCAAATACTTTCTTAGGAACCTACCCAAAAGAAATGAAAATATAGCCCTAGCTGGTTTGGCTCAGTGGGTAGAGTGTCTGCCTGTGGACTGAAAGGTCCCGGGTTTGATTCCAGTCAAGGGCATATGCCTGGGTTACGGGCTTAATCTCCAGTAGGGGGCATGCAGGAGGCAGCCAATCAATGATTCTCTCTCATTGTTGATATTTCTATCTCTCCCTCCCTCTCCCTTCCTCTCTGAAATCAATAAAAATATAAAAAAAGAAAACATATATCTACACAATGATTTGTATGTGAATGTTCATAGCAGTTTTATTCATATGTAATAGCCAAAGACTAAAAACAACTCAAAGGTCCATTAACTGGTGAATGGATAAAGGAAACATGGCCTATCCATAAAATGGAATATTATTCAGCAATAGAAAGGAACAAAGTACCGACATATGTTACAACATGAATGAATGTCAAAAACATTATGTTAAATGAAAGAAGCCAAACTCAGAAGGTCACATATTTTACAATTATCTTTAAAGCTATAGAGACAGGAAATATACTAGTGATTACTTGGGGCTTAGAATGAGAACTGAGAATGATTACAAATGGCCTGAACCAAATTCCCACTGAAATTTGTAATGTAATAATTTTTATATTACTTATATGTTGAAATACAATTTATTGTATTGTAGGTTAAATACAATTTATTATTAAAATTAATTTCACTTGTTTATTTTTCCCTTTTTAAATGTGGCTACTAGGACATTTTAGTAATGATATTTTGCAAGATTTTCAAGGTGACTAATATAAGCCAGCATGAGAGTTACGAATCCAGGACCTTGCTCAACAAGCGCTTAATAATGAACTTTGGATTAAAGGAAAAAAGAAGAAGAGATGGACAAGAAGGAACCACAGACTCCCACAGGAATGCGAACTTTGCAGTACTCCTCCCAGCCAGGGCAGGACCACTCTCCGCTCCCTGGTGGTGGTCCAGCTCCTGCCAGGGAATCCCTGCAGCATAGGAGACAGCTCCTGCTCTGTGGGACACGCTTTAATTGTGAGATGCGCATCTCCTAGTTCAAGCTCAAACTCACTGCGCTCTAATGTCCACTTATCAGTCCTATCCTGCCATCTGGACAAGCCTGATAAGTCCATCCTCTCCACACACAATGATCTTTCCACTATTTGAAAACAATTATCAGGATTTCTAAGCTTTCTTTTTTCTATATTATATGCCCTCAGTTTCTTGATCTGTTCCTGGCATGGCCCCCTCTCCAGGCCTTTAACCATCTCTCAGCAAGAGTTTGTCAATATCCCCTAAAAATGTGGCGACTCCAAATGCTCATCCTCCAGATGGTGTCTGCCTGGGGCTGAGTACAGCCGGACAATTACATTCCTTGATAAGGCCATTACATTCCTAGTAATGCAATCACCACACTACATTGGCTCAACAGCAGAACAATTGGGAAGAGGAGAGGGAGGAAGGAAAAAAAAAAGGTAAAGTTAGATTCCTAAAATTTTTCATCTGTAGAATGTTAATGTTTGAATATGCCACTTCACAAAATATTCATCTGAGTGGATGTGGATCCAACTCATGAGAATAGAGGGATTGTAGACAAAGAAAGAAATTCTCATCATTTGAACTTTTTCCTTCACGATGAGCCTTTCATCACGTGTTCAAGGGATCAAAGTTTGGGGACATTGGCAAAATGACAATACTCAGCAAAGGGCTTAGCGGATCTGAAAGGCCTTGGTCTACCTTGGGTAGGGTATGTGCTATTTGGGGAATTTGACTTGGTTCCCAAAGTTAAGCCCAGATCAAACGCAAACCACATCTGCTGGAGAGGACATTCAAACTCCACGCTGTGAATTGAAACTGGGCCTTACATTGATTTGCTCACAAAAAACATGGCCTCCTAAAGAGCAGCGGCCACGCTTGACTCCTTTGTGCTGGCACAGGGCCCGGAACATAGGTAGAAGGGATTTGCTTCTCAGGCAGCTTAATTACACACATCTCTCTCCAAAGACAATTCATTTCAAAATCAATTTATGTATATCAAATACTCACTTTGTGCTAGATACCTAGGTAGGGTGCCTTTACATATGGTATATTGTGTAACATTTTCTATTTTTTTGCAATGAGGTAACTTGGAAGGGGGACATTGATTGCTATTCAGAAAAGACCACTGGACTCCGGGGAAGGTGGAGTGCTGACATTGGCGGTAGGAGAAGACCAGGGAAGATGGAGTGCTGATATTGGCGGTAGGAGAAGACCAGGGAAGATGGAGTGCTGATATTGGCGGTAGGAGAAGGCCAGGGAAGATGGAGTGCTGATATTGGCGGTAGGAGAAGACCAGGGAAGATGGAGTGCTGATATTGGCGGTAGGAGAAGACCAGGGAAGATGGAGTGCTGATATTGGCGGTAGGAGAAGACCAGGGAAGTACCAGAAAACTCAGGACCTATCACATTGCCCTCCACAGTGACATTGCTCACCTGGATCATGTCTCCTTCTCTCAGAAATTACCAAAATTCTACAAACCAATACCCTCTTTCCGATGTGAGGAATTGCCTGTCCCCCTAGCCCCCAGTAATATACTTTCCCAAGGAATAATTCTTCTGAACACTGAAAACAGACATTTCCAACTTGGACTCTCAGAGGCCAGTCTCAAAGAGTGACAGGCGCTCTCTCTTACCGATCTTATCTATTTAACTATCAAAATCAAAACAAAATTAAATCAACAGAGAAGCAGACACTGCCAAATGGGTGTTCCAGACAATAGGGTGGTGAAGGCCTGGCAGGCTAGAAGGGGTCCATGGGGGAAAAATGAGACATACATAATACTTTCAACAATAAAGATTTAAAAACAAAAACAAAACAAAAATGAGTGAGCGTAGAACTCCTAGCCCAGTGCCTGGCTTGGAGGATCCCACCACCACCTCCCATTTCTAGCAAAGAGGGCAGACTGCTGCTTCCTGGCTCCATTAAAACCATGTAGCAAATGCCCATCTCCTCCAAGATTTCCTGTCACTGCCACGGTCATCTGGAGTGGACACTTCACACTGGTTTGGTCAGCCTATCCTATCTACTTCTCTTCTTTCTCTGCTTCCCTCTTAAGAATAAATGGAAATAATAAAAGCACTCGTATTTGCGGAGTCCTGAAATGAACAGCAGAGCTTAGTGAATCCACTGAGGTTGTTATAAGTGGGCACTCAGGCCCGAGAATGGAGGTCACATCTAGAGCACTGCTTGACATCAGACTGCACTGAGCCACTCTTGTAGTCTTTGGGCCGTTGCTTTATGTGTTGGTGTGTTTGTGCTGCTATACTTGACTTTCCCATGGCTCTTCCAGGGTTCGATCTGAGAGGGCCCGGTGCCTTCTCCCTCTATCACTGAGAGGTCAGGGGAGGGAGTTCTGCCTGCGAGGGCAGCGCGATTGAAAACGTTTACTCTGGCTTACTTTCTCTTGAGGCTCTGACTATGGTATTTGCAAAGCTCCCTCTGAGCTCTTCCCAAGAAAACACATATTAGATGCTGTGCCCATGAAGCATGTGGAAAGGTGGCCTTAGATAAACACATGATGGCATCACGATCAATGGAAGGATACAAACTCCATAGCAAAAAGTGTTCCTACTCGGGGGAGGAAGAACTATGGTGAACCAAATAATGGCAGGCAGGGACTGTGGTAAGCTCTGAGCCATTTCATAACCTAAACCTGGTGTCCTTAAAAACACTGGTATCGGTCCCACTCCCAAGATTGCGACTAATCTATCAGTTTGGGTAGGACCTGGGCTTTGATAATTTTTAAAATATTTCCAGGAAATTCTAACGTGCAGATGAATGTGGGTATCACAGGGATGAACTGTTTCTAGATAAGACCCAGGAGTTGCAGTTCGATAGATCACTTCCAAACTGACCCCAGCATCTGACTGAAGGGCTCCAGGTGAACCTCAGCAACCTGCTGATGGGGATTTGGAGGCAGCTCGGACAAGGCAACTAGTTTCATTCTCATAGTTTCATTCTCATCGGTGTAAGTAACATTTCTACACCACTGCTCTGCTTAGACAATGAGCACAAGATGAGCCCTCAAAGGCACACTGCTTTCCTCCTAGGGAAGGAGAAGGTTTTGTCTGTTTTCAAGTCTAACATTCACAGATCTTTCCAGAGAAGCAGGATAGCTCACCTCACAGTGGGACCCCCAGTTTGCAGACCAGGTATGACCGGGGGGAAGGGGGGGGATACACCAGAATGCCCTTAGGGGAGAATAGCCTAGACTAATGACTTGAGGCCGTTTTCAGAAAACTAGAAAATAATAACAACAACAACAATAATAACCATTTAACTGATCACCTGCTGTGTGCCAGGCATGGAGCTGGAGAAGGGACAGCTGAACCACACACTCTAGTGATGGTCGATGTGCACTGTGCCCTGGGGCCATGTGCTGTTGTAGCCATGCCGGGCAGGATGATTTAATCCCTACATAAACCCCTGGGAGAGAAGATTCATTTGCCAATTTTTGCAAATGACAAAACTGAGGCAAAGCAGGTTCAAGTCTAAGGATAGAAGTACTGTAAATGGTGAAACTAAGATTTAAACCTAGGTCTCACTAGCATGTAGCTTCCTAATGGTGAGCATGAAGATAGATAGATATAGATATAGATATAGATATAGATATAGATATAGATATAGATAGATATACATATTCTAAGACCCAATTTAGCTGCTTAGTAAGCCTAAAAGAAATTTAGAGTTAGTGAGGGAGGGTGATCAAAACAAAGGGAGGCAAAGTAAAACAACGAAGTGTTAGAAACCAAGCATCAAGCAGGTGGGTTATGGAGAAGTAAGAATTGACAGCTACTGAGTAAACAACACAAGAGCTTAAACAAATGGGAATGAGAGGAACCCTAGGGAATCTACTTCCCAGTCAGATTAGTTAGTGGAGAATCCCCAAGGCAGTGGCCCAGCTCCCCTAATCGCCAGCAGCAATTAGGTTTACACAGGGAAAAGCAGGGCAGCAAGACAAAGCAGTCAGCCTCACTCACCCAATCACCAGGGCATAGCAGCAACCTCATAGCACTCTGCAAAGCTGATAGATTGTTATTCTGAACATAACATCTGTTTTGCTCCTAAAAGGATTTTATTACCTTTTGCATATGAGTTCAATACATGGTGAGATTGAATTAGAGCAGTTGGAGGAGGAGAAGAAGGAGGAGGGGGAGGGGGAGGGGAAGGGGAAGGGGGAGGAGAGGGAGGAGGGGGAGGAGAAGGAGGAAGAGAGGAGGGGGAGGAAGGGGGAGGAGAGGGAGGAGGGGGAGGAGAAGGAGGAAGAGAGGAGGGGGAGGAAGGAAGGAAGGAAGGAAGGAAGGAAGGAAGGAAGGAAAGAAGGAAGGAAGGAAAGAAGGAAGGAAGGGAGGGAGGGAGGGAGGAAGAAACAGAGAAAAGAAAGAGAAAAATCTAAGGGCGGGTGTGGGAACTATTAGCACTCAAAACTTGATGTCTGAGCACCAAACCAGCATTTTGCCTGGAGAGACTCTTCCGATAATGAGCTTCCCTTTACAGAAAATGGAACCTGGTGTCCCTTGCTTGAACATATACAAAACTTGAACCTGGTGTCCCTACAACCCAGGCCCAGGAAAACAGGTCAAGGCCAGAGCCAGGGCCACCCTGCCTGGATCACTTTATGTACCATCCAATTTGTTCTGGCCTGTTGATGGTGGCCACTCACGCCTGCTGAACCCTAATCAGTTATTCGGATCCACTTGATCTAGTGGCCCCGTCATTCTTGGTCTGGACATCGTGGGTTACACTGAACTTGCTAGAGCATCGAGGAAGTACTGCTAGTTTGCCTCATTACATTTAAGAAACCAGTAATAGTAGCAAAATCAATTTTCTTTATCCCAATACAGAAATGCTCTTGTTATACTGACTTGGTTCTATATCGAACTTTGATGATATTTGGGGCAGATATCCCCCGAACACTTTCATATTGTTAAGAAGTTAACCCTTGCAAGAACTGAGAGCAGAATGTGGAGAGACAAGTTGTTGCATACATGCTGGTAGGGATGTACATTGGCTGAAGAGATCTGGTGGAAAATTTGGAAAGAACCTTAAAATTTGGCAAAAAACTTTAGCCCCAGCAATTCAAACCTCAAAATTGATTTCATGGAAATGAGATGAAGGTGAGTAAAAATTTAGTTCCCAGAATATTTTAAGAAATATTGGTTATAATAGCAAAGAAAAAAATGAAACAGCCTAAAAAGGAGGATGAGTAAGTGAAGTAATTCTTGCATATACGGGAATAGGAGATAAGGTTGGAGTGGAACAGTTAATGACCTAGGAGATGATCATGTTATGTCCCTATGTAATAAAACAAAGGTCACCAAAGAGAACTGTAGTATGATGTATGAACTATATGTGTAAATGTACGCATAGAAAAAAGAGACTGGAGGTTAGGCACCAAAATGTTAATGTGGTCATGTTTAAGTCATAAAATTGTGAGTAATTTTCATGAATTTTTATGCTTATCTTTTTTCTTATTTTCCCCCCACAATGAATATGTTATTTTAGTCAAAATAAATTACAAAAGTAATTTTTTAAAAGCTGCAATGAACTCTGGGTGTGGCTTTATGTTAATGAAGACGTCATCGTGTAGGAGGGGCCTTTAAGGAAAGCCAGCCTCTCATGACCACAGGCAACAGAAACCAGATGCCACCATTTGGTTATCTCACTGTCTTCTGTATTCTCCCAAAGTGAAGGACTCAACAGATACTGAGCACATCCTTGCTGACAGATAGATTACCTATCGGTTATTGATAGAGTAGAATCGTGTGACCAGAGCCCAGAATACTAGCCTTGCCAAGAGCCAACAAGCAGGACAGACTGACATTTTCCATCTCAATGCAGCCGCCCATCCATAGTGTCAAGCCCGTGTTCTTCTCCACATGCCCAGTACCTGTCCTGTGCCTGGCACATAGTAAGCACTCAGGTGTCTCCTTTAAATCGACAAAGCCTTTATCTGCTCTCTTTTTCCCAGTAGGAGTGATATTTCAAAGACTCTTACCCCCCAAAATGTCTTCATACAGAAGTTTCACCGTTAGGCGACATCAACTCACAGCTGTACTTAAAACAGCCTGAAGATTTGCATGCTCCTCCCCCCTGGAGAACACGCACAGACTCCCTGAGACCAGTGACTCGCTGTTCCCACGGCAAGGCTAGCCCGGTTTCTCCTTCCCAAGCGAAGTACAAAAGATGAAGCAATTATCTGCAGAGTTCGGTAAAATGTCAGCTTTTCTCTGAATCTCCTTTCTAGTCTAAATCTCATTCCATTTCCAAGAAAGCGTTTTCCTGATTCATTCTGCTCCGTTTTCTCAATTCCTAGCTTAGCTTCAGAGAGAAGGCTCAGCCTATTAGTGTTAAATACTAGGCTTGGGATGTGTGCACCTCTTGTCATCTCTTGGAGGAATATTTGACCATGAAAAATGGGCTTTAATAATAGAATGTTGAGAAAGATGACACAGAGATGATTTACCCACGTATACATATATTGTGACATATTAAACTGCAGACAGTTTGGGTGAGTCTTAAATAAAACATTTGGCTGAATCTTAAATAAAACATTCAATATCTGCACCAGCACACAGCCAAAGACACTGCAGAAAAACCAAACCAAGAAAACATCCGTACGCCACTAGGAGCAGCGGGGCCCAAGCCAAGTTCCCCGCCAGCCCCCCTCCCAAATGGCTCTGCTGTGGGTTTCTGCCTGGCTGCGGAGCACTGAACTGAAAAAGTGGATAATTAATGAAAAATTTAAAATTCAGCAGTGAAATTACCTTTCCCAGTGACTGACAAAGGCAATATAAATAATTCAGTCTCTCCCACAGCTGACCGAACAGAGTGCCTTTCTGCTTTTGTCAACAGCATAGAGACATTCGCTCCCCACTGTCACATTTTGTAGTGGCAACAAGTGTCACTGCCCAAGTCGACAAATGAGAGGGGGCAGAGAAAATTAAATTGCCAACTGGCTTCAGGCATTCGCTCTGAATGTGTAGTGTGCTTTTCTGGTGGGTGACTCCGAGCGGAGGGCAGGCCTTTCAGGCGGAGGTGCCTAGCGGTCCGCAGGCAACGCACAGCCACTAGAACTTTGGTGCCAAGTAACTCCTTTCTGCCTGGCACCACCTGCTCACTGGTCTCATGGCCCCTGAAGTAAAGGAAGAGGAAATAGAGGAAATGTGGGCTGGGCTCCTGGGTGGCAGAGATAGTAAAGAGAGGAAAGAGCTAACTGAATCGGGGGCGGGGGTGAGAGCCCTTCTTCCCTTTGGGTCCTAAAATTGAAGTGTGCTGCCAAGATTTTCTCAGTGGGGCTGGGTGGCCATGAGGGATGACATCTCATTCTGGCTCTGTCTGAGGTCTGTACGTGGGACCCACAGAGCACCCTCCAAAATTATGCTGGTTCTTTTCACTTCTTGCCATGGGAGTGGGGAATCTTGTAGCGGTTCTCAGCCTGTGGGTCGCGACCCCTTTGACGGTCGAACGACCCTTTCACAGGGGTCGCCTAAGACCCTCCTGCATATCAGATATTTACATTACGATTCATAACAGTAGCAACATTACAGTGATGAAGTAGCAACGAAAATAATTTTATGGTTGGGTCACAACATGAGGAACTGTATTTAGAGGGCCAGAAGGTTGAGAACCATTGCTCTAGAGACTATAGCCTGCGTCCCCTGCAGTGGTCCTCTCTCCACCCCAGGGAGGAGGCCAGAGGCTCAGTGCCCAGAGGACTCCACCCGCAGGGCCCCGCTGGCAAGCCCTCTGGATGCTGGCTGTTGATTTGCACCAGGTAGGGCTTGAACTACTTGAATTCCATCCGCAGTGTGAAGCTCCTCATCCTTGCTCAATGAATGTTTCATGTTTCCTCTCCTTCACCCTTAGGGCCTGAGCTTAGAAATCAAATAGCCTGGCTTTGTAACCACAGCAGGGGCAGGAACAGTGGTTTCCACTCACTGTACGCTTGACACTCCCATTCTAGGTAAGGACCCAGAGCAAGTCACTTAATCCCATCTCTGTCATTTCATAACTGCATTACTTGGGTAAATCACTTCGCTGTACTCACTGAGCCTCAGTTTCCTTGTCTATAAAATGGGGTGGATACTAACATGTGCCTCATAGAGATTGGAGGTAATAACAGATGAAAAAATACCTGGCACCGGGTGTCACTAAATGTGACATGCTCAATATATGTGACTTCCTCTCCCATTTCTGCCCCCAAATGAGGTCCAGAGACAAGTGTCTTTTTTACAGATGAGGAAATGAAGGTGACAAGGAAATTGATGGAGTCCCTTAGCCATTGCTCAAACAATCAAGGGGAACAAAAAGGCTTCTGGGGGCAATACAGAGTTCTTCCTCTGCCCAGGGCCTGGGCTAAGGACTTAAGGAGATATCCTAGTCGTGGGATAAGAAATGATCCCAGCCCCGAAGGAACCTTCTGCTTAATTGGGGAGTAGTCTACCACTGTTGAGACAATTAGCGAATCTCCTTCCTTAACAAGAGCCTCTGGGTAAAGAGTTTAGCCTTCATTCCTAAGGGAGGCTATTCAGGGTTATTTATTTCTCATTAGACTCTCTAGGGCATGCTAAGAGCTGCACAATTAAACTCCTTATATCAAGGAAACAGCTATTAAAACCTAGGATTCTAACGGATTTCTAAAAGGAAAGAGAAGCTAAACAACTAAGATGGATTCTCAAGATATTACAGAGACATTAGGCCTGGAAGATGATGTTTAAGGAAGAGAGAATATATGCATATGTAGTCAGCTTTGCATATGAAATTGGCTTTTTTTTAAGGCCCTCTTCTCTGGGGAGCTTAGTGAGTTTGCTCAGATAGGACAGCAGTGCTCAGGATGTGAACATTCCAGGAGTGTTACGTGCGAAGAGGGAATTATCTGAACAGAAAGTGTGTTTGTGAAAGTGCTCCGGGTGAAAGGGCTCGCAGTGTCCCCCAGGCCCAGACCACGGGCTTTCCCATGGAGATGGAGTCTCAGAGGCAGGGGGTCCTCAGGCTAAGCCCTTGTAGGGAGCTCTTTCTCAGTCTTACCCAGACTCCAGGGTAACGCTCCTCAGAGCCTCTGACAAACATAGCTGATCTCCCTTAGACTTTCCACTCTCTCCACAGGACAGCGGGCTCCCCGAGAGTGATTTTGAAGATAGCAGAGTCCCTGGCATAGGGCATACTTGTGCAGAGAGTAGATGGAGAACATTTTACCGAATGAGGGCTCATCAACAAAGAAAAACGTATTTACCTGTTTCTGAGAGAAGAATATAATTCCATTTTCTCATCAGTCTTTTAAACTAGAGGCATGAAATAGAAAATCTTTTCACATTATAACAAAACTAGAGGCCCAATGCACAAAAATTCTCCCGGCTGCTGGCACTGGCTTCCCTCTGGCATCTGGGACCTGGGCTTCCCTCCTCTGGCCGCCTGCAGGCACCCGGGACGGGCCTGGTTTCCCTAGGGCCACCCACAGGCACCCGGGACGGGGACTGGCTTCCCTCAGGCTGCACACAGGCACCTGGGATCTGGGCTGGCTTCCCTCCAGCCCCCACTTCATCAGGAAGGACATCCGTTCTAATTAGCATATTACCCTTTTATTATTATAGATAAAAGCTTCTGTTTGTTTTCCGTATAATCATGAAGCAGAGACTCAGGGAGAGGGGAAGGGGAAAAAAGAGAGCAAAGAGCTGGAGGAAAAAATAACAACAGGAACCCAGGATGCCACAGGCCCAGAGCAAGGGAAGCAGTATCACATGCTTCCTCCCCGCTTTGCTCCCCGGGGATGAACGATTAAAGGGATGCTCTGCAGAGGGTCTGACCAACAGAAACCAGCCACACACACAGCAGTGCTTTATAAATAAGGCCCAGCTGAAGAACATGTGGACCATACCAGAATGAGTGATACACGATTAGAGGCAACGTGAGGAAAATCATCTCATCCTCACTGTCCCTGGAGATGACGCAAAACTTCTTATCTTGCAAAGTGGGTAGAGTCACATCCCATTTTAAAGGCCTGGGTCCAGAGTATCATTTCCAAACTGTGGCACTTGGTTTCGAATATTTTGGTTGATATCACTTTAAAGCCATTTGGGGTTTGTTCAGCCGATTTCTTTCCTTGGAAGTTGCCCTGTGAGGCAGATTCGATGAGAGGTCTTGAGCCCTTGATGGAGAACTCAAGATGTTAGCCATCCAGAGAGGTGGCTGGCCACCATTCACATGAAAAAGTTTAGACTTCAGGACTGAACCCGAACTCCTCAGCACGGCACACAAGGTCCTGGGTGAGCTGGGCACTCCCTCCTGGGAGGGTCCTTTCCTCCACTCCCCAGCACAGATCTCACGGTGCTGCCTGCCTCTGCTGGTGTTCTCTGCTTTTGACGGTAAGGCCCCATGAGTTGGCCACCATTTATCTTGAATTTCCTGGGACAGCTGTGGTCCTCCTGGCCCTACAAACCATTGAAATGTCTCAGAAAGTCTCATATTTTGGCCTTCAAACTACATTTCCTGACTGCTTTCCACAGGAAGTCCCCTTTGCAAACCCTTGTTTAATGAAGATTTGGTGAGAGAAGTCTGACCTCGGGGCACACGGGCAGGAACAGGAAAACGTCCCTAGACTCGCCTTGAGGTCAGTGCTTCTACCGTTTTGCTGGTTTGGGTGGAGGGGCTGCTGGCCCTGGATTCTTCTCTCAGCTTCTGCTTGGATCCCCACGAGCTCCTTAGGGGCCTGTGTTTCCTGCTGTCAAAAATGGAACGCCTGCAAGGATGCCTCCAGGATGAAGGCCCGCTTGCTGCAATGCCCTTTAATGCCCAGAGATGCCTGGGAGGAAAGGAGCACGTGAAAACCAGGCATTACATTATTAATACCCACTCTGCGACTTCAGAGAATCTGGCGGGCACAGCCAGGCATGCCAGCTGCAAACGTGAGTTTGTTTCCGCCTGCAATTCCCCTCTGAGAGCTTCTTGAAGTCAAACTCTGTTTCTGATCGCGTGAACTTTGTTTGCTGATGAACTTTGATTCATGAAGGGGCCACTCTAGGTGAAAATTTTCATAGAACTCAATTAAACCAAATTGATTGTGGTTGGCTATAAGAGTGAACCAGGGAGGGGGGAGTCCCTGAGAGGATACCAGTGAGGTAAAAAGAACTCTTAAGAAAACCGCCAATATAATAGCTTTAGCGTCTTGCAAAATTCCATTCACACTGCTTTCTACGGACTCTTATTTTATGGCAAGCTAGGAGTGTCTGAACCAGGATTTGCCCATTTTCATTCTCTGTAGTTATCTAAGTGGTGTCTGAGGTGTGGGATCAAATGCTAGCCTCCACCCCCACTGCACCACCCCCACTGCCCGGGCCTCCTGAAGGATCACTGTAGCTCTGTGACATTTTAATTTGCTGGAATGAGACAGAATGCAAGCAGGAAGGCTCAGGTCTGTGCATTTATCTTGCTTGGGGGAAATTAGTGCTGGCTTTAGAGCACACCCCCTGTACACACCAATGAAAAAATACAATTCAATTTGTGTTGGCAGCTTTAGGAGAGCAAGGCAACCATTTGTTAAGTGTGGGGTAATTCAGCGCCTGTTTTTGCAGAGAAGCAGCGCTGAATCCCCAAGTTGGCAATTTTGCTGGCAGATAAGTAAGTTCCCGGCCCTCTGCAAAGTTTCTGGGCAGAAGTCTGCTCCTCTGCAGTGCTGCAGCCCGGGAAGGTGTTTCTGTGGCCAAGTCTGCAGAGTGCCAAGCTCATCAAAATGCAAACAGAATGGAGTCCAGGGGGCTTCACGTCAGGGGCCTGGCCGATGTTCCCCTGCAGGGCATATCCTGGAAGTGGAGTGCCGCCAGGAAAATGCGTTTATTTAGAACTCTTAGCACACCTTCAGCCTCCCTATTCACCACGTGCCTCAAGGCTCCCACCTGTCTCACTTCAGATGGAATGTGGGGGAGCTCCAGGCAAGAGCCTGCAGTGACCCCTTTCCTATTAGGAGGCCCATGGGGTACAGGGTAGGGCACAGGGGCTGGTGAATTCGCTGCTCAAGACTCAAGTGAGGCAGAGGTGCATTTTAGAAACGAGAGATGAATGAAACAGAAACTGATGGACTAAAAAATAGGGCCCCAAATAATCACTGAATATTTAGAAATGATCTGGTTTACAAGTGTGCTTTACCCCAAACTCTCTTCTCTTTAGGCCAGTGGTTCTCAACCTTCTGACCCTTTAAATACAGTTCCTCATGTTGTGACCCAACCATAAAATTATTTTCGTTGCTACTTCATAACTGTAATGTTGCTACTGTTATGAATCATAATGTAAATATCTGATATGCAGGATGGTCTTAGGCGACCCCTGTGAAAGGGTCATTCGACCGCCAAAGGGGTCGCGACCCACAGGTTGAGAACTGCTACTTTAAGCTCTCTGAGACCAGGAGGAAACTCCACGCCCCTCCTTCCTGCCTCCTTTAGGGTCGGGGCTGCCGCCCCAGTCTGGGTAGTGCTGTCCCTTTTCCACTCTCAGCTTCCTTCCTAACACCCGCATGCTCCCCTCTGACTGCAGGCTAGCTTGGCAGCTTCCCCTCTCCATTGTCAATGCCATGTGGTGAGGGAGTGGCAGGTGCCCTCAGCAGGTGCCTAGCTGCCTGTCAGCCCCTCACACTCCTCGAAAGACCAAGATTTTACTTATGTTCTGGCATAAAGCGTCAGTGGAAGTTCATAAAATAAATCTGGCATGTTTGAGTGCAGATTCTGGACCTACCCTTTATTCTCTTTGAGTCATTTTACCCCTCTAAGCCTCAGTTTCCTCACTTAGAAATAAATAATCCATTTCAGATGAGCTTCAAGCAGATGACATTTGTAGCAGTCCCCTGTGCCCTGCGCTGGCACCCAGTGGTCACTGAATTGTCACACTCCTTTTCTTTCCTGAGGTGTGAAAAAAGGCAAGAAGGGGTTTAGTGAGCAGTCCAGTGCTAGAAATATGTCTAATTGCCTTAAATAACCCAGTTAATAATGTGTGGGGGCAAAGGGTGCATTGGAAAGCCCACCTGAAGAAGATCTGGGGCTGAGATGGTGACAGAATAGTAAAGATAGAGAAAGGAGACAGGGTCTGGTCAGGGGATGCTGCAGCTCCATGCACACTGCCCATCTGTGACCATTGTTCTAGCACGTGCAAACTCCCCTGCCAATAGAGGGGGCTCCTCATAACTTCCTTGTTTACCAGATGGCCTAAAACGCCGATTCAAGAGCAAACCATGTGCTTGGTGAATCTCTGGCCGGGTTCCCACATGAGGTGATGAGTTCTTTCCAGCAACCTAAATGAACAGTCTCCAGTGGTCAGCAAACTGCAGCTCGGCAAACTGCGGCTCACGAGCCACACGTGGCTCTTTGGCCCCTTGAGTGTGGCTCTTCCACAAAATACCTCGTGCGGGCGTGCACGTACAGTGCGATTGAAACTTCATGGCCCATGCGCAGAAGTCAGTATTTGCTGACCACAGGTCTAACCTAATTATCAGGACACCCAAGGCCTCTCTTCTTGCAGGATAGACTTTCAATCCTTGGAACACGCTGCTTCTTGATTCAGGGTAAAGCCAAGAGAGAGGCAACAGGTGCCATGGAGATGGGCAGGTGCAGGTGGCAGCCCCACTGCACTGGGCCCTTGCCCTGGGCAAAGAGGAGCAAGAGAAAATATTGATCTGCAATAGCTCAGGTACTGTGCCCTGTATTAATATGGTCTCTGTTCAGACACTTGAATCTGGGCTCTTCACAGAGACATAAATGCTAAAGAGGGAAGGGCTTTGAGACAGTTCATTGCATTGTTTTTCTAACCATGCTCTGCAGAGTCCTGAGCTTGAGGAGGGACCCAGAGCCTGCTTGGGGATGCAGAGGAGATAGAGAAGGCACGTCTTCCTCCCTGCCTTCAACCAGAACCGCTCCACTCCATCTCTTTCTTAATGCTGGGGTGGGTGGTCAATGAAGGGTCCACCTGGAATAAACGGTTCTGATGCAGCAAAGCAAAAACTGCCACTGGGGCCCCAGAGACGGTTTATTCCATGCCCACATTTTAATCTCAGGAGCCTGAAGTCAGAGAATTGAGACTTGCCCAAGGTCACCCCATTGGTCAGTGCAGATCCCAGGTGGTTAGTTGAGCTCTTCCACCTCCACCTGTCCTTCAGGAACTCTTGGGTGCTATCTCTGTGCTTTCTTGGCTGGTGATGCCAGGACATATAGTCATGGACAGTGGAACGTGGGCAGTGGAAGGGAGTCTGAGTGACGTCGACGTGGGAATGCACACGCTTGAAGCAGCAGCAGTGATCACCGTGCGATGTTTGGGGTTTATCAAGTTCTTTCTTCAGCTTCTGTAGGTAGCTCTGCTGAATGGGTCAGGGACACCACAGGACACGAAGCAGCACCAAAGAGCTCAGAGCCCAAGATTCTAGCCCTGACCCTTCAGCTAATATGTCAAGTAATTTTGTCTGGGAGTCTCCTCAGGTATGGGCAGATTATTTCCAAAACCCCTCTAGCTTTAGAATTCTAGGCTCTCTTCCTGATCTTTAACAATGGCCTCGTCCTTGCACCAATGTCTGTATTTTAAGTCAACTTGCCATGAAAAATAGGTCTCCGCTGCTCCCTTGTATCTTCACAAGCTTCAGGCGACTTAAAGATCCCATGGCTTATTTAATCTGACCTTCAAAAAGGTGACATTCTGATCCACATAGGCATGACACAATAAAAAATGTTCAGCCCAGCTTTGCTGATCACGTGTATTGATTGTTATGCAAAGGAAGCTCTGGCAGCCTCCCGCACAGCCTCAGTGGTGTCCTCTGTTCTCTGCTGGTATTTGCTCTTTTTCTCTATGCCCTGCAAACGAACTCAGCTTAGGCGAGCCATTCTGAGGCTTATCCAAGAGCGCCTGCTACGTGCTAGACTTGAAAAGCTGTGCATCAAGCCACCCAGTCAGACTAAGAAACAGCTGCTCTGAGGAATGGGAGGGCCCCCATGGGCTCTTCAGGGTGTGGAGACAGGACCTGTGGCAGACTGAAGGCAGTTCCCTGTGCCTTGGATACTGGAAACGAAGAGGAAAGGTTAGCAGACCCCTCAGCCAAACTTCAGTCTTGACCAAGGTAGGCACATGGATATATCGCCCCCAAAGCGGGCATAATTCTAGGAGTCAACAGATTCAAGTTTTTCACTCACCTGAGCCCAGACTCATTGTAAGAAAAAGCAATGATTCACTCTGAGGCTTCAGAATGGTATTAAATTACTTGTCTATTATTATGTGATTTATGCTGGGATTGGGCTGAGAGGTCCCTGTATTGCTTTCTCCTCCTCACCCCACCTACCCCCGTTTCAACCACTGCCCAACATCCACAGAATTTATAACACAGAAATTGGTTCTGAGACCCGGCGCCGTGGCATTTTCTTCCCGTCAGAGGTTTTTGCTACTGTGTGGGTGTTATGCATATGTCCAGATGATTCCTATATTAGGCCACGGGAAAAAATTCAATTTGTTTTTTATTAAACTCCAACCACTGCCCTGCCAGTCAAACCCATTTATCTCCCCGAGCATGGATTGCTCATGTCAACCCGTGATTACCGTGCGCTACCTCGCTAACAGCCTGCTGATTATCCCAGCATCTGAAAAGCTGCCTTTTGTAAATTACATTGCAAACTAATAAAGCCCAAATGCACTCGCTTCGGTGTCCTCTCTCCCTCTCGGTCTCCCTCTCGCTCTGCCTTGCACAGGAGCCAAACCGCAGGGCCAGCGCTGGCATGGGAACAGCATTTTAACCAAAGCCAGGGATTTCAGGCTCAGACACGGTGAAGGTCTCTTTTGCTGCGAGCACAGGGAAATCAGGGTTACATGCCTTTCCTCTGATTCAATAAGCTTTCTCCCAAAGTTTGGGAGTCAAATTAGAGCTCTGTTATTACAGTCAATGCAGCAAATCCAGACACCAGGCCACACTTTAATTTGGGATAATAAGGAAGATGAACAACATGTGGTGCCGATCATGGAGGTGCTGGGGCTGTGATTTTTAAATTACACTAAACAGATGTGGAGGGAAAGTTGCCATGCATTCGACAGTTAAGTTCAGCCATAACAAAGACAGGCCCTGACGTGGTTTGGGGCTATTTGTGCCATCCTGCTGTCCAGGGGCAGTGAATCAAAGATGCTGAACGGCAGGCCCACACCCCACGCTCAGCAGCTGTCAGCTCTCGTGTGCTGCTGAGTGATGCCTTAAGTGCCCTTCCTGTCTCAGTTTCCTCGTGTCTCAGGCAGAGAGAAAGAAGTGTCAAGGCCAGGACTAAGGGCTGAATCAGTGCTGGTGAACATATGGTGCCTATTTCCCAAGGTCAAAGCCTCCCACACAGCTGCAGGGCTCACCATGGAGCAGAGCCTGCGCACAGCAATGGTGGGGACAACGGGGTCCACCCAGTGGAATCCACCTGTAGCCCCAGAGGCGAGGAAACACCCGCTGGGACCACTTTGCTCTGCCCATTTCTCACCAGCTCTGCTCACCACTCCCTCTCACCGAGCACTGGAGGAGGAGAGGCTGGGAAGGTAACATGCAGCCTGGGGCACCTTGAGGTCTGGGGGCTGTGGTCAAGGCTAGAGGGGGGAATCACTTGGACCGAGGCCCAGAGCTCCAGGAAGTGATGACCATCGAGGACCAGGGCAGTGAGCCCAGCCCCTGGACTCCCAAATCAGGAAAGAGTCTCTTCTGTCTTTCCTCACCACTTAAGCAGAGAGAAAGGTGAGAAAGCCAGGAAAAGGGAGGCATGGGTATTGGGGGGGGAATGCCCTGGCAGAGTGTGCTGCAGGGCCGATGGTCACCATGCAGTTCTACCCCTCCCTGTCCTCTGAGACTCAAGCCAAACATCCACTCAAAAAGTATGTAGTAGTCCCCGCTGTCTGCAAGGCATGGGCCAATGTGGAGAAGACGTAGAAATGTCTCCTGAGCAGTCCCTGACTGCGAGCTGTTTGCACGTTTTAGAGACAAATGTATCTGGAGGAGAGAATGGCGAGAGTGCCCAAGTGTCAGACACAAAACATTGCGCAGGCGCAGGATAGGGAAATGAACTGTTGAGGCAATCCTGACGCGCTCACGGAGGGGCCCCTGAGAAACTCCATCCCAAGCCCTGGAAAAATGTAAATCTCACCTTCCTCCTGTGCGTGTGTTTTTCCCTAAATGCAGAATGGGTTTTGTCCTGTATTTTAATAGCAGGGTCTGCGAGTTTGAGGCAGGAGCTCTTAGGACCAGTCTGATACCTGGGACCTAAGACTGGGGCCTTGGGTTTTGGTGGGGGCGGGGAATTGTGAGATTTTTCACTACCTGTCCTATATCTGCCAGGCGTAGGCAGGGCTACAGAGGCCTGCAAATGAAAGGGACATGGTGATGCCATGCTATTGTGTTAGTTTCTGTGGGGGCGCTCTGAGTCTAAAGAATGGTCACCTGCACAGTAGTTCTGGGGAATGCGATTCTCCAAAGTCTGGCATAAAGATTCCCTTCCAAGAAGTGGTCACATTTGTTTCATAGATAGAAATAGAGAGACAGGAAGAGAGAGAGAGAGAGAGAGAGAGAGAGAGAGAGAGAGAGAGAGAGAGAGAGAGAGAGAACGAACAAGACATGAATACAGACAGACTGAGTCAGACAGGTAGAATTCTTTCCAATGTCATGTTCGCACAGAGTGAAAAACAAAGTTTGAATTCAAGCCCAACACTCCTCTTAATCCAGAAAAACGGTTCTTTCCACTGTGCTCTGCTTCCTGCTGCTATTTACAATATTAAAACTAAACATCTGCATCATTCGTCACAATTTGCATTCCAAGTCTCACAATTTAGTGATCCTTTCACCATTATTAGTCTCTATGTAAAGGTGAAGAAATCAAGTCATACAGATGTGGAATGATTTGCTTAATGACACCCCACTGGTCAGTGGGAAACCCCACAGCCTGCCTCTCTGGCTAGACCTCTAGTCACAGCGGAACCCTGCTCAGAGAACAAGGAGTCAGTCACACCTTGACTCCAATTCCAACCTCTCTTGACTTCAGTTTTCTGATTTTAACACTGAGGTAAGAATGTTCCATCCGTTCTTAACCTCTTCTTGTTCCAATTACCATGAGAAACCTGCCTCCTTCTTCCCTAAAAAATCCTTTTTTGGGGGGGTGCTATTCGCTGATTTCTTCTGTGGCCACAAATGGAAGGACAGACCCCATATGTCCCAGAGGTACCTCTTCCTTGCTGTGTGTCACCTGTCCCGTCTCTTGCAGACACAGCCACCTGAAGAGCCAGATAAATCCTTCTACAGAAAACACAGGATGTTAACTGGTGACCACGAGCTTATGCCTCTGGGGCTTTGTTAGGCCTCCACTGGAAATCTCATTATCTGCCTAAATTTGTTTACTAAATAAATGAGACAACCTATTTATCATGTAAATTTAATTAGGGGTCTGATTTATTTACTCTGTGTCTATCAAGGTCTCACCACCTTTCCTAGCTCTGCACCCCGGCAACTCCAGCCATCCAGCCATGGTATGTAACAATAAAAGGTAGTTCTGTCCTTTTTGGATTTTGGCCCTGGAGCAGCAGGAAGCATAGTGCTAAAGGCAAAGCCAAGAAGGGATGGGGTAAGAGAGGCAGAAGTTCAAAAGACAGACCTCCCCCCACCCCCCCAAAAAAAAAGAATCCTCCAAAGAATCACCAAATCAGAGGGGGGTCTGTATGAGAATGAGTCCCTAAGAACCATCCTGGAGTCAAATCAAGCAGGACTTAATGCAAGGGCCAGGGCCTGATGAATCCACAAGAAACCACATGGACAGTCACTCCATGATAGAGGGAGCTTCCTCTTTCAGTATTGCTTACATTATGTTTCTCTGCTTTTTTGTTGTTATTGTTGTTCCTCTGCTTTTATTTATTTTTTAAATATATGTTTATGGATTTCAAAGAGGAAGGGAGAGGGAGAGAGGGATAGAAACATCAATGATGAGAGAGAATCATTGATAGGCTGACTCTTGCATGCCCCCTACTGAGGATCGAGTCCACAACCCAGGCATATGCCCTGACCAAGAATCGAACCGTGACCTCCGGGTTCATAGGTTGATGCTCAACCACTGAGCCATGCTGGCCAGGCGGGCTGTTCCTCTGCTTTTAAAAACAATAAATGTTCCTTGGGAATTTTTCCCAAGTAAAATCTGAGAAAGACTAATTGTTGGTTCTTCTGGATCTTAACAGGAATTCTGCAAAGAAACTAGTCAAATAAATTTGGGAAAACCTGAATAAATAAAGTTTGACTTTATAGCATGCACTGGGACTCTCAGAGAAGCTCACGGGATACACAGGTGTCCTCCAGCCCCTATGACCATGTCCACACTTCCTCTTCCCAGGGAGCAACTTGGCCATCAAGGATCTGCAGAACTCATTCTAAAATGGCTGGTTTAGGTGTCCTGGAGTCTACCCCTGGATTTAGCCAAATGATCAGAATTGCCTTCTGATTTACACCTTGGTATGGAGACATCAGCCTGTATTTAAAGGTCATTGTGAGCAATGCTGCATGAAATGCATCACTGTGATTATTAATCTGGGGTTATTGGGTATTGCTCTCTCTTTAAGGACCCATGTAAAACATTTCTATCTGATCAGTCTCAGAACACATATTTTTATTAAACAATTGGTTTGATTTTACTTTAGACACTGAATCTTGTAACTGAAAGCACTTTGTGCTTTGTGAGGGCTGCTAGGAAGCCTACAGCAAATCTGTGGCTTCCTCTATCAGATACTGCAATATGTGGCATGGTTTTTGGTACAAGGGACATTCCAAGACCCACAGTTACTTTCTTTCTTTTTTATTTTTATTGTTGACACTATTATAGATGACCCCCATTCTCCCTCCCCCACCCTTGGCCTAACTCCACCCAGCCCCACCACCCCTGCCCTATGTATTTATGTTCTTTGGCTACTCTCTTCACCTTTAGTCCAGTCCCCCCACAGTAATTTTTTTATTCACATTTTTTACTTCATCTTAGTTTCTTAATTATTTTTAATGCATTTTTTATCTGTTTCAGTTACTCATATTTTTAAGCCCTAAGTTCTTTTTGGAATAAGACAAGGAATAAATGCATAATTTAAAAAATGTTAAATGCTATTTTAAGTGATGATGCAAAGACAGTAAAAATCAACCATAATCCCAACACCTAGAGAAAGTGCTAGTATTTTTATGTATTTTCTGTCAATTATTTTTCAAATACTGGAATCATATACTACATACAAATTTGTATCTTGTTCTTTCCACTTATAGTATTTAATATTCTATGACATTAGATATCCCCTATATTTAACACTTCCTTATTTGAGGGATTTTAGCATGTTTTCAGGGTTTTGTTTTGTTTTGTTTGCTGTTATAAATAATATGTGTGGATGAAAGGAGCCACATGCTAACCTGACAAGCTCAGGGAAGGCCTGCATGGCAGTCTTGTAAACTCAGAGACCTAAAGTAACCATAAAGGATGGTCTGAAATTAAACTTTAACTAAAAGCAGTTATGGTGGGTAGTTATATCCTAGGTTGGTATCTTCACTGACAAGGTCAACCTTTGCCTTAACTGAGCCTATCTGTCTTTTTGCATCTATAATAACATACCCTTGAACTATCTGGGTAACTTGTAACTTCCCTTTTCCTGGACCCCTTGGGGCACAACCTAATGTGCTGGGCGCCAGGACAGATACCACAAATTCCTTATTACCATGTTAATTGTTCCTGCACCCACCTAAGTATGTGTCTATCATTTTACTTTTTATCCAATCCCAGGGGTTTCCCCACTTTGCTTTCTCCCACCTCTTTAGTCTATCACCAATGGATTTCATGTAACCCACCTACATCCCTTTCCTTTGATTACAATGTATAAATACAGATGTAACCCGCCATTCTCCAGAGCATTATCTCAATTCATTGAGGTTCTGCTTCCCGGCATATGTCGATAGTTTGGCTCAAATAAACTCACTAAGTTTCTAATTATTATTTTATGATAGATTCCTAAGTATTGTACAACTGCTTTCCAAAAACATTGTATCAGTCTACATTCCTGGTAGCAGCATAGGGAACATACCTGTTTCATCATAACTTCACTGGCATTATTGGGTTATCATTTAAAAAATGCTAACTTTGTAGTTGAAAACAATTTCTTTTTTAATTTTCATTTTTAATTACAAGTCTAAATCATTTTTCAACTCTTTACTAATCTTTTTCATGTAATTTTCTTTGAATTTTGTTTCTTATCAGTTGCCCATTGGGGCGTTATTAATCTTTTTTTATTTATGTGAGGCTTTTTATATATATTAAATACATCTACTACTAGGAGTACCAGTTAATAATGAGGAATTTTTCAATAGATGGAGTTACACATATGTTGATATATATGCGATTTGATATGTATGCTATTTTGTTGTATTGACAGCAAGCTTCAAAACTTCATATGTCAAATTTGCTGAAGGTGTTAACATCATAGATATTTTTACGCTTAAAAATGTCGAATTTCGTGCCAAAAAATAGCATTTGCGGGAAGTTTTAATTCATTATTTTGAAGAAAAAGTTATCTTATACTTCGGGAAGCTTATGGTGAACATGCTCCATCTCAAGATACTTGTGAACGCTGGTTTAAACGCTTTAAAAGTGACGATTTCGATGTGAGAGACAAAGAAAGTCCAGGTCAACCGAAAAAGTTTGAAGACCAACAATTACAAGCATTATTGGATGAAGATGCATGTCAAACTCAAAAACAACTTGCAGAAAGATTAAACGCTGCTCGGCAAACAATTTCCGATCTCTTATGAGCAATGGGAAAGATTTTAAAGGAAGGAAGTGGGTGCCATATCAACTGAACAAAAGACAAATGAAAAACCGAAAAGTCATCAGTAAAATGTTGCTTCAACGGCATGAAAGTCTTTTTTGCATTGAATTGTGACTGGCGATGAAAAGTGGATTTATTTTGAGAATCCCAAATGCACAAAATCATGGGTTGATCCAGGTCAACCATCAACATCGACTGCAAGGCCAAATCGCTTTGGAAAGAAGACAATGCTCTGCGTTTGGTGGGATCAGGAAGGTGTGGTGTATTCTGAGCTTCTAAAACAAGGTGAAACCGTTAATACTGATCACTACTGACAACAAATAATCAATTTGAATCACGCTTTGATCATGAAACGACCAGAATGTGTCAGAAGACATGGTAAAGTAATTTTGCTTCATGATGACCCACCATCATACACTTCAAAACCAGTTAAAGACACGTTAAAAGATCTTGCCTGGGAAGTATTAACCCACCCGCCATATTCACCAGACCTTGCTCCTTCAGATGACCACTTGTTCCAATCGATGGATGGCACACGCACTTTCTGAGCAGCACTTCAAAACATACCAAGTGGAAAACTGGGTCTCTGAATGGTTTGCCTCAAAACAAGAAAAGTTCTATTGAGATGGTATCCACAAATTACCTGAAAGATGGGGGAAATGTGTAGCTAGTGATGGACATTACTTTGAATAAAGCACTTTTGATGTTTCTCTTGAAATTATCGTGTTTTCTTTGATTACAAAATTTACATTATTAACCGGTACACCTCGTAAATTCCTATGTATTTTGGAAAATATGTTTGTGTTTCCATTCTTTTATCATTTCAGATTACAGAATTTAAATTCTTATATAATCATCTCAACAGATTTATTAAACTTATTTAATTCTGATCTACATTTGAGGATAAAATAACTATTTATATGTTTCAAAAATGTTTTGATCTTTTAAATTTAGCTAGAATTTATTCTGGTATATTCTGGTCTTCTGTTGAAGGCTCAAGGCCTGAGCCCATGGGAATGCACCCTGGGAAATGGGGACACTGTTAGCATTCATTTAGGCTGTGTCTTTGGAGAAAGTAACTCTGGTAACAACTTCTGCAGTGTGATTAGAAGTGAATTCATGAATCCCTATATTACCACCTCTCAAAAACCATATAGTACCTTTAGCATCTATGGACAGGACCCAACCAAATTTCGCCATTATACACGTATCCCTTTTCTTTCTACTATACCACAACAAACACACACAAAAACAAAAGCCAGGGAAACAAAATCCTTAAGTTGGTTCCCAGAGTTAGGGGTGATTATTTTCCAAGACTTTAAGCTAAGAGTCCCAGACTCAGTGGGACAAAGTCTAGGATGGAGGAACATTGGGATAGGGGATCCATGAGGTTGAGGTGGGCACAGCCTTACCTGCCCATGAGGATGGGCCTGGATGTAGCTTTGCATTTGTATCTTCCTGCTCCTGCCTCCCCTAGTCTGAGAGTTAGTCTCCCTCCCACAGAATGGTAGTGCATTAGGCAACCCCCTAGAGCAATTAGAGGGACAGAAATGTATATTCTCTGTATAAAGAGAAGGGGCAGGATGTTCCTAAGCTTCAGACCTGAGCACAGACAACAAGTCCCTGGTTTCAGATCTGTGACCCCTGGTTGTTGATTGATGTGTTACATCTGTCTTTCACAACTGGCTTAGGCTATAGGCTTATTTTTAAGCACAACTCAAAGCATTAACTTCACAATGAAATATAAAGCCCAAGGTAATATGGCCCTGACTTTCCTGAGCAATCACTTCTCCTTCTGCCCCTCCCAGAATAAATCAGGTTTTTGTTTGTTTGTTTCCTTCCTTAAAATGAACTAGTTGCTGGATCCAAAGGCCCCAGCCTCTGAAACTCACTTCCCTTTTCAGTTCAACCACATGCTAATCTGTCAGTTTGCTGACCTGGGACAAATAGTCAGCATTGTGCTTTTGGTTTTCTTGAAAATGCATAACTGTCAGCAGCTTCACACTTCTTTCTTGAACTTCTTTCATTTCCTGATCTTCCATACAAATAACTAGAGGCTGGATGATGGACATATTTTTAGTAAACTTTAAAACCTTGAATAAAGGTGAGAGAGTGTGTTTATGTTGTATCAGTATTCTTTTATGTGCTAAAAATAATTTTTTAAAGTAGCTTATCACCCCAAAAGCAATAGCATATAGGAATATCAAAATATTGCCTAAACAATGAGGCCATGGGCAGGGCAAAATGGGAATGTCAACTCTCCCAGAATCCAGCCCTCCCCTCCATTCTTGTGCAAAGAGATGCCTCTTCTAGTTCAGGAAGCCAGAGAATGAATCCCTTAGTGTTGGGGCCAGCAGAGCCCTCTGTCCCCACCCTGGGCAAATTTACTTTAGTTTGCTCACACCAAGAATTTAAAGTAGGGTGACCCTGTGTCACAGCTTTCCCAGTCTGTCTCAGTTTATGCATATTGTCCCTTTTTTACTCTCTGCTGTGATCTGAACGTCTGTCTGTCCAAAATGCACATGCTGAAATTCTAATGCTCCATTTGATAGTATTAGGAGTGGGCCTTTGGGAAGGCGTCACCCTCATGAATGGGATTAATGCCCTGATAAAAGAGATCCCAGAGTTTCCTAACCCCTTCCACCTTGTGAGGATAAAGGAGCCTGGAGCCAGGAAGAGAGCCCTCACCTGACCATGCTGGCACCCTGACCTCAGACTTCCGGACTTTAGAACTCAGAAATAAATTTGCTGTTCCCCAGTGAGAGAGGGGCCTCCAATTATCAGTCTACCACGAATGGCCAAGTCAGCCTTGGCTTGAGGGGCTACATGAAAAATTGGTATCCTAGGAAAGAGACTGGAAAGAATATTCTAAAATAGGAAAGCAGGGATCACTACTAGGTAGGGTTATGGGGAGTTTCTATTTTATTCTTTCTTTAGTCCTATATTTTCAAAATGTTCTGCCACACATAGGAGATATTTATAACCAGAAAAAAAGTTGTTTCTAAAAAGAGAAATTGAACACAAGTAAAC
Organism: Myotis lucifugus; assembly: GCF_000147115.1. Lineage (NCBI taxonomy): Eukaryota > Metazoa > Chordata > Mammalia > Chiroptera > Vespertilionidae > Myotis > Myotis lucifugus. The sequence continues at coordinate 603,720 of NW_005871182.1, forward strand.
ATATGTAAATGATCTGTTTTTCCAGGTTGTAACATAATACAAAATGACTGGCTCAAATACAGCACCGAACTCCTTGAGGCAATTAGGGTTTGTTTTCCTAATAGCATGGGCACCCTACCATACTGTTGATATTTGGCAAAGACTCAGATTAATTTACATCATTCTGATTTTAATACCTCAAAAGTAGAACAATTTAGACCAGTGATTCTCACACTTCTTTGTTTAACTCAATTTCAATTCTAGTTTCACATTCTTTTATAACTAGAATGAAAATATACCTGAATATTCACTTTAAGAATTTCAGTAATTTTTCCCATTATTTTTGAAGTTTGATTTTTAATACACTGTCTCAAACTATCCACGTTCCCAATAGGACAATGCCTATATTGTTGTTTTTAGATGAATAAAAATGATTCAAATTCATTCATTTAACAGATACACATTTAGCATCTACTATATTCCAGGAACCATTCCAGGTTCTGTGGACACAATAGTGTAAAAAACAGGTAATGTCTGCCTCACATAGTAGTATGTCAGGTACATATATTTCTAGTGAAATTTACTAAATTAGGATTATGGATTCCACTAAGACCTGAAGGACCAAATCCTTTAAGAATATACAGTACTTCATTCCAAACAGAGGTCAAATGCTTTAATGACTTCTCTCGATAATGGAAATGTTTAGGAACAGAACCTATGCATTTCTAAGTCCAGTGTTTCTACTATATCCCAAAGATGATAAATATTAATAAAAATATCCCATTTCAACAGTATTTCCTCTGTTGGTAATTTTCAATGATTCCCTAGCTATATTCAATGACTATTCTCAATCTTCATCCTATTGATCTCTCCATAATACTTGGCACTGGAATTATCTCTTGGGTGATATGTTGGAGAGAGCATGAGGTTCAGTTTCAATTTCAGCTACATGTATACAAATAACCTAATAGAGTGTTGGCACTTACTAGACACTCAACAAATGTTAGCTCTCCTCTCTTACTTCAAACACACAGTACTTTGATTTTCCTCTTGCCTCTGATTTCCCTCAGTAGACCTCTTTCTACCCTAGCCTTTTGATAGAATTTTTCTTCTCCCAATCCCCACCCTGTTCTGGGTCCTATGCATTTCTCCCTATATTCCAATCAATGGCTTCAATTTTCCTATCTCTGAAAATAACTCTTAGGTCCGCAGCTTAAGCCTCAGTCTCTTGCATTCCCCATGTCCTATATTTTTAGTAGCCTATAAGTATCTTGAATGTTTTGCTGTCACCTTCACTCAATGTGTCTAAAACAACTATCTTTTCCCAAAAACCACTTTTCCTTATCTAAAAGTGGTCCGTGTAGAGGGAGCAATATGCCTGAAGGCAAGAGGAAAATGTAATCATTTAAGGATATGATAGAAATTCAGAATGGCTAGGAGATGGGAAGTGGGGAGAACCTGCAGAGGTGATCAGGGCCGGATTCTGAGGGCATTTAGCCATGTTAATGATTTATGACTTGATCATGGAACCTAGTGGGGAACTCTAACAGTAAGGGACCAGCTATAGACAAAAAGAGTCTTTGAAAAAATAGATTCTAGAAGAGTGTTGACATGGTGGCAAAGACTCTGGCCATTTGAGAATTCCCTAGGCACACAGGGGCAGGCCCTCCTCCTAATAGGGAGCATTGGAAGCGTATGGGAATCCTCCAAGGAATACTTTTGGAGTGCATCCTGACTACTGAGTCTTGAATGAGGTCAGACTTCATAAAGTGATCCATGAGGTTTTTCATCATTACCCTGCAGTGAGGTCAGAAGGCCCCTTGCCCAGCACTGAATTCCTCCCAAAAGGGATCATTTGAGTCTAGGTCACTGGATCTTTCATTTGTGTAACTATGGGCCAATCAGTACTTATATCTCTTAGCATCCCCTGCCTTCAAAATGGATAGGAAAGTACCACTCACTCCAAGACTGGGAATAGGATAGGTCAATGAAATTCTTTAAGGCCACAGAAAAAGGCCTGGGAAATATGAGACTATTATTGGAAGGAAAGGAAAGGTCTGGAAATCCAATCCCCTGACTCATGGTGACAAAAGCAGTGGTCAGCAAGCCTGGCCAGCCTCACAAATCAGACTCTACTTAAGTAGCTACTGTCAACAAGGTGGTGAGGGAGTAGAGATTTAGGTGCTCATTCCCAGAGCCATCATATCTGTCATGCTTCAGGTAGAGCAGCGGTTCTCAACCTGTGGGTCACGATCCCTTTGGCGGTCAAACGACCCTTTCACAGGGGTCGCCTAAGACCATCCTGCATATCAGATATTTACATTACGATTCATAACAGTAGCAACATTACAGTTATGAAGTAGCAACGAAAATGATTTTATGGTTGGGTCACAACATGAGGAACTGTATTTAGAGGGCCAGAAGGTTGAGAACCACTGAGGTAGAGGGAGGCGAAAGATAATAAATCAAATAAGAATATGAATCAATGCCACTAATTTGGTGCTGAGTCATTCCATTTGCTATGGAGTGGTCAGAAATTCTCAACAAAGCCAGATGCCCTTTTCTTACAATTGCATAACCAATCAAATAATAATAAATGCATTAAATCCTACTTTGAAAGTGACTCATACAGACTTTGCATTAGGGGGGAAAAATCTGACAGCTGAGAAGTCTCAACTGATTCTAAGGACCTAATGAGTAATTCTGTCCATTAAGGAAGCTGTGGCTTCCTGATTAACGTGGAGCCTTAGCAGTGTTTTTAATAAAAGCTTTAATATGTACCGCTCGACCTGAGTCATGTTTAATTACAATCTGAAAAGCTCCTGGAGAGCTCTCTCCTCTTTAGCAGGTGAGCAGATGCAGACACCTCCTGGGGAGGAAGAGGACAGCCAGGCAGGCAGGCAGGCGCAGGGCTGAGGAGGGTGGACTGGAGAGAGGCTGGACACCATTTGCATGAGAAGAGTGGTGGTGCCAATGTGTGTCCACAGAGGGAGGCTGGGCCAGAGTCTACCACCTCCTTTATCTCCGCACTTCATAGAGGAGAAAACTTTGGCTCAGGGGTACTTTTAAAAAGGGAATAGCAGTCAATATTATTGTAATAACTATGTGTGGTGTCAGATGGGTACTAGACTTATCAGGGTGCTCACCTCATAAGGTATATGTCTAATCACTATGTTGTACTAATATGATATTGTACATCAACTGTCATTGAAAAATACATTTTAATAATAAAAAAAAGGGAACACATTTTTGTTTTTGTTTTTTCATGTGCACAAGAGTATCAGGACCCAATGTAGAATACCAGGGGTGACACTAAGGCACTGCATGGTCCTAAAGCAAACTGTCCTCATCCTGATACCTTTCATTAGGGATCCTATGAGAGCTCGTGGCTTCACCACCTTGTAAAGAAGGAAGGGAGTGCCAAGGGATTTAGAGAGCAAAGGGCATCTGGCTCAGGATTTAAAAATTATATATACTTACATACCTTGAAAAAAGACTAGAAGAAAATGCTCCATAATATTAATAGTGATTAAGAGCCTCTGGTTGCCCTAGCTGGTTTGGCGCAGTGGATAGAGTGTCAGCCTGTGGACTGAAGGGTCCCGGGTTCGATTCCAGTCAAGGGAACATGACTGGGTTGAGGGCTCCATCCCCAGTAGGGAGTGTGCAGGAGGCAGCCAATCAATGATTCGCTCTCATAATTGATGTTTCTATCTCTCTCTCCCTCTCCCTTCCTCTCTAAAATCAATATAAATATATTTACAAAATAGCCTCTGATTAATGGGATTTTAAATGATTTTTATTTTCTTACTTTACACATTTTGTATATTTTATGGATATTTTATAATGGGCACGAATTGCTTTTATAACAGAATATAAACCTATAATTTATATTGTACAAAAATACTGTTTTAAATAATATGGCATCTTAAGCCATGTCTTCTGTTCCTTATTACAAAATATATAGACACTTTAAACTACATATAAAATGGTACAGAAAATCAGACCAAAAAAATCTGTATTTTAAAATAACGACGTCCAGGCACTTAAGCTGTATGGTGTGGAACACTATAAAAAGATATAGCTATGTCATCAGTAGATAAGTTACCCTCAGAGGTAGCTTAAGAAACAGTGGCTGGCTTTAAAATGACTACAGAGAGAACCTGACAATAAAATTCACTAAAATATCTGACTCTGCAAAAAAAATATTACACTCTGTCCTAGAGGAGTGCTATGTAATTGAAAAGCCTCTGGTGTAACAAGAATATCCTTAGTATAGGGACAATCCCAGATGAGATGAAATAAAAATGTGAGCTCTTAAGTACTTTTTAATGTTTCAAAGTCAATGAGGGACTGACAGCCAGGGATAGGATGGTGGCTCCCTCACTGGATAAGTTTTTAAGCTTAAAAGTCCCTTTGTGGGGATGAGAGTTGTCATTACAGAAGCTGGAGGCTGGGATCATGACGTGCCAAGGGGGCTTTTAGATTAAGCTGTTGAATGTGTCTGCTCTTAGGGTACAAGAAGGTGACTGGGGCTTTGTCTGCATGGTCTGCAGGAAAATGCAGGTTCTCAGAGATCTGCCTGGACTAGAAGGTTAGAATTTGAACTTGAATTTGACTTTTCTGTTCAATATGGCAAATTGAACATAAACTGACACCTCATTTTCCACACCAAACACGGGGAAAGATAGAAAAATATTTGAGTATAAGAGTTAACAAACATAAATCCATACTCAAAAACAAGAGATTTCTCATTAGACCAAAATAAGGATTCCATAAACCCCAAAAAGAAGAGATAAAAAGGACACCCATCATGACCAAGAAGATCAACACTTTTGCCTACATCGAGGCCAAGACCACCTCATATAGCGGGGGGCTGGGTCATGATACCCATCCTATTGCAGAACTAAGTTTGTGTAGTGCCTCACCTCTGCCATTTTCCCAAGGTTGGGTGGGGGTGATGTCAAACTGCTCACCTGTATCTAGGTTAGGACCCAGAATTACATTGCACCAGTGAGAACAGGGCTCAGAACCACCCTACCCATCCAAGAGGGGTCAAACCAAAGAGGTAATGGAGGCAATTGCATCCAAGGAGAAGAATAGAAGATATGGAATGAGAAGGGGTGGCACCAGAAAAGAAAATACATAGAAATTTTGGAAATGAAGGCTATAAAAATAGAAGAAAGTAAATCATTGTTTTCTGTTGGAAACAAAATGCTGAGACGGAAGCTATAGCTCCTGGCATGAGAGGAGAAATAAAAGGAAAGACTGGGAAGAAAGCAGCAGATGAGCTGGGAGACTGTGCAGAGAGGTGAACTGTGCAGACTGAGACCACGGAGCCACCCATGTGAAGGGCCTGGTTGTGAGCTGTGCTGGTTGCACAGTGTAGTACCCCTGAGAGCTCTGAGGACTCAGGCAGGGCTGAACTTGATGGGAGCTGGACAATAGGATGAGATAATTCAAAGGGTGGGACTGAGAAGCTGGGGTAGTAAATATCAAAATAGAAATTGGTAGAGCAAAGAGGAATGGTGGTCGGTGGGAGGCAGGAAGGACACAGGGCATGGATTTGAAAACAGGCAGCTTAGCTTGGAGAACTCAGAAAGGGCTAAGTGTTTCTACTGAAGCATAATGGCAAGCCCACAGGGACATCCATCTGGGTGGAAAGAGAGAGGGCTGCTCGGGTCACTGACTGTATTTGGTTAAAGTTTTCAGAATTGAGTTTGTAACCTATTTTAGAATTCCTCAGATATCACTTATTTCTGAAGCTCAAATTCACTGTAAAATAGTTCAAAATAACCAGAATGCATTTGCACACGGTTGTGTCTACGTGTAGAGGAATTTGCTCTGTCTGATGCCCCCTCTAAAAGCAGTTTCAAGCTAGCCAATTCAGAGTGTGGCAAATGGCCTCTGTGAGCAACACAGAAAATATGGGGTGGGGAGGACCAGAGAGTGGGAGTCTGGTGTTGCAGCAAGCCCCCAGACAGTTCTAAGCACCTTACAAATATTAATTTCATACCTAACCAAGACCTTGATCACCGGTTATAGCTCCATCCCTACTTAATAACTTGATCCTGGCACCTCAGTTTCTCTAATCACACCTCTTCTGCCTACCTATTAGGGTTAACTTGAGTGTCCATTGCAAGGATATGAATAAAAGATCTTGTTAACTGTGATGTGAAGCCAGAGTAGGAGCTGAGGCAGGGGATCTCTAGGGGAAGGAGCTATACCCCAAGGCCTGGATTCTACATTCATCTCGGGGCCATGTCTAGAGTGCTGGTGAGGTTTTCTCAGAGTGATGCTGAGTGGAGAGGATGAGACAGAAGTACAGTGTGTTCTGCAGAGTGAAGGGAGCTGTGGGGAGAGATCCTCTAAAGAAGAACAAGGCCAGAGAACTGATGCTGGCCTCAGGTGACTCAGACACGGTTTGGACAGACATCAGAAAACAGGGTCCGGAACCTTGTTATGGCATCGCTGTCTGGATGTCTCTCACCATACGCAGAGGTGAAGCTTACTGGCCCGTCAGGACCAAAGGGGAGAAAGAAGCTCTGATGGAAGCATGTTCAAGTGGCACAAAAGGAAGCTGGACGGAGCTGGGTGGAGGCCCCAAGGCTGTCTCTGATGGCCCCTGAAGATACGAGGGCCACTGGAACTCAGCCTGGCTCAGCATTCTCTGGGGTATAAGCTCCTCACCGCAGGATGCCACTGATGTCATAGGAAGCCAAACAACCTTGATAGAATCGTATTTCTTTTCCCTGATATTCTGCCAGCTGGGTGGGATTCATCATTTTCCTGATTTTCCCAGAATCTCACTGCAGAGAGCTTTGGTGGACACTCCCTCAATACATCTACCCAGGGAGTCCCCAGACCGGGGTTCCCTCCTAGCTTGGGCAGGCCCTCATCGAGTCCAGTGACTTTTTAGGGAACTTTGTTTTTGAAAGAATTCCTTCATATATAAAACAGATACAAATGGGACTGCCCTGAAGAAACCTGGGGTAATTCCGAGGTCACCTGCCTGGAGACACTTGATGTGTAAAAGTCCTTTCTTTGTCAGTGGAGGAAAGGTTTGGTGATGTACCTAGAACCACAGGACAGGGCATGGCAGAAATGAATCTAGAACTCAGGGCGCCTGACTCCCCGTTGTACAGAGTTCCTGTTCCGCTTCAGAGTGTCACTGCCCCTCACGTGTCTCCCAGAGGAGGAATAACAGTGATTAAGACCAGGATAAAGTGGCCCAAGTCTCTGTGAAAATGTGCGATGACAATAAGGAAGGAATAGGGAATATCTTCTCCTGTGTCACATTGGAAACAAGGCGAATCCTTCCCAATGGGCACCACACGATCTCTGAAAACTTCCTGGAGCATTTAGTTACCTGACAGGACTGCAGAGAAGGCTAACAACCACTGCTCAGTTCATCAGTTAAGCTATGATCCCCTCGGCCTGGAATGCTCCTTTATTTATTTAAAAGTTTTTATTGATTTCAGAGAGGAAGGGAGAGGGAGAGGGAGATAGAAACATCAATGATAAGAGAGAATCGCCGATCGGTTGCCTCCTGCACTCCCCACAATGGGATTGAGCCTACAACCTGGACATAAGTCCCAACCAGAAATCGAATTGTGACCTTCTAGTTCATCAGTTGATGCTCAATTACTGAGCCACACCGGTTGGGTGGGAATGCTCCTTTATTATCCACTCTTTCCTAGCTAAATATCACTCATTCTGAGGTTTCTATTCTCATTTCACTTGCTGACTTCCCAATTTAAATATTGCCCTGTTAAAATTCCTAATTACACCCTTTATTTTCCTTCCTATGCAATTAGTAATTACATAAAAATAATTTGAAGTATTTGTTTAATAACCATCTCTCCCATCAACAGTACATGCCATGAGGCTGGACTGCGTCCATCCTCATCATGTCTGTGTACTCAAGGTCAAGCACAGAGGTGGCAAAGTACAGCCCGAGGGACAAATCTGGTCTTCCCTCTGTTTGTTTGTTTGCTTTTTAATATATTTTTATTGATTTCAGAGAAGAAGGGAGAGGGAGAGGGAGATAGAAACATCAATGATGAGCGAGAATCACTAATCTGCTGCTTCCTGCATGTCCCCCACTGGGATTTGAGCCCACAATCTGGCCTTTGACCAGAATTGAATCCAGTATTCTATCCACTGAGCCAAACCAGCTAGGGCGTCGCTCTGTTTTTGTGCGACCCAAGAGCTGAGAACAGTTTTTACATTTTTAAATGGTTGGAAAAGTAAAATAATAATAATTCATGACACTGAAATTTACATAAAATTTGAACTTCATAAAATAAAGAAATTGGAGCATAGCCATGCTCATTCCTTTGCATATCGACGATGGTTGTTTTCACACTACAATGGCAGAGTTGAGTAGTTACAACAGAGAGGGAAAGGAGAGAAGGGCAATGTTAAAGTTCAAATATGTGTCAGACCTTTCAAACTCCTGCAGGGTTTCCACTTATTGAATTTCTCCAAAGTGGCAATAGAACTGCAAACATCAGGGCCCAGAATCTAACCGGGCCCCTCTCAGCTGGTGTTCTAGACATCCATGATAGGTAAATATCCCAAGGACCTGGGTAAAAGGTGCTTTGTTAAAAGCCACTTTGAACTCCTCCCTGAGAAGACACTTAAGGGGATAAAAGCATTTCTGGTGAAAGAGGCCTGATGTGCTCTGAAGTAGAGGTTGGTGTCCATTCCATTACGAAATGCAATTACCCCAGGAGTCCCATGTTCTGACGCCACATTGCTCTGCTTTCAGATCTCACTTTTGTTCCTGCTCACATGGCTGACACAGGGAACAAAGCCAGAGTCCTGTGCAGACCCATATCCCTGGATTCGCGTGCCTTGCTTCAGTTTACCCTGCTGAAACCAGAACTATATTAAGGAGCTGACATTGGTGTTAATTCAAGTCTCTTGAAAAGTCAGTGAATCCTCATATCAATCATTGCTGTTGTAACATTCTGGCTTATTTTACATATTTCGCTCCAATGATTAAACATAGGTGATGTTTAATGGCAACAGAGCCAGGGTAGTTGTTGGAGGAAGCTATGGGGAAAATAATAATCTAAAGCCCAGAGGAAATGATTTTTTACTTGATACCTTTGACCTCATAAACCAGGGGTGGGCAAACTTTTTGACTCGAGGGCCACAATGGGTTCTTAAACTGGACCGGAGGGCCGGAACAAAAGCATGGATGGAGTGTTTGTGTGAACTAATATAAATTCAAAGTAAACATCATTACATAAAAGGGTACGGTCTTTTTTTTTTTAGTTTTATTCATTTCAAACGGGCTGGATCCGGCCCGCGGGCCGTAGTTTGCCCAAGGCTGTCATAAACTCTCAGGGTTGGAAGGGGCTTTAAAAGGTTATCCAGGCATTATGAACTGAATATTTGTCTCCTCCTAAAATTCATATGTTGAAGCTCTAACCCTCAATATGATGGCATTAGGAGGTGGGGCCTTTGGGAGGTAAGTTAGGTTCAGATGAGGTCATGAGGGCTTCTATGAAGAGGTTGGTGTCCTTATAAGAAGAGGAAAAGGAGGAAAGATCAGATTTCTCTTTCTCTCCCTATCTTTGAGGACACAGCAGGAGAAAAGGTGGCTAATTTCAAGTCAAAAAGAAAGCGTTCACCCAGAGCCTAATAGGCCAGCAACTTGATCTTAGACTTCTCAGCCTCCGGACTATGAGAAATAAATGTATATTTTATGGTATTTTATTTATTTATTTATTTATTTATTTATCTACTTATTTATTTATTTTTAAACATACATTTTTATACTCTTCATTCTATATCTACTCTTTTATTTTTAAATATATTTTTATTGATTTCAGAGAGGAAGGGAGAGGGAGAGAGAGATAGAAACATCAATGATGAGACAGAATCATTGATCAGCTGCCTCCTGCATGCCCCCCACTGGGGATTGAGTCTGCAACTCAGGCATGTGCCCTGACTGGGAATCAAACCGTGACCTCCTGGTTCAAACCGTGACCTCCTGGTTCATAGATTGACACTCAACCACTGAGCCACACCAACCCAGCCACTGTATGGTATTTTATTAGCCAATTTGCACACCTAAATTTGAGTGTCCTCTCCACAGCCTCTGTTTGAATGACCGTGATAACACCATCTCACCTCTGACAAAATCAGGATGACTCCTAATAATCAGCTGAAACTGCGCCCTGTAAATCCAACCTGATGTCTTAGTTCCATCCCTTGCATTCCAATGGAAAAGTTTCATTTTCCTTTCATGAAACAGCTCTGTGACCATTCTACCTGTCCCCATCTCCCATTCCCATTGCTACCTTCCCATAACCTTACCAGTCTTCTTTTTCCAGATGCAACAAGCTAATATTTTCTAAACACTCTTCATATGTTATGGTTCCAAGTCTCATTTTTCCACTAAAGCTTTCAACAGAGACAGTAAGCAGTCAATGTGGTAGATGCCCACTCCATTTCCCTTCCATGTGTCCCTCCCAGGAATGAGGAAATGAGTAAGTAAAAGGCCTGCCTACTGAATAAGCTACTATCTGGATCTTTAAAAATTGTTTTCTATTTAAATCCAACAGTTGTCTTTGACATGGGATAAAGAGTGGATACTCCTGGTCAATCGCAGAGAAAGGCGGCAGGACCCCAGAAAGAAAATGAGAATCTTGATGGGCCATTTCAGGCTTGGTCTCTGTGCTAAACTTCAAAGAATTTGTGTATTTGAGAATGCTCTTAAGTGGAAGGTAAAGAAAGAATAGCTTCTGCCACATTGAGGTAGCTAGGAACTGGGCATTCATGTATGCAGTTAGACTGAGGAGAATGAGTTCATCTCTTGAGGCAGATTATCTGATTCAATGGTTGGCAAACTAACATGGCTTTCAGGCCAAATCCAGCTGTTGAGTGTAAAAAGTTTTGTTTTTTTAAAAAGCCACACCAATCTATTTAACCTATTGTTTATGGTTACTTTTGTTCTACAACAGCAGAGTTGAGTAGTTGTGACAGACTATGGCCCCAAAAGCCTAAAATATTTGATAGATAGCCCTTTATAGAAAAAGTCTGCCAACACCTGATCTAATTCACTATTTCCTGTACTGTATGCCTTGCAACACTAGTCCTGTGTGATACGCCCCCAAATATATTTGGGGAAATTCTTCACACTGGATGCCCCACTTGGAAAATTCTTCACACCAGATGCTCACTGTCCTTTTGTAAAGGCTCCAAGAAGCCTCCCAGCACACGTCTGTTTAGCTTTGTTTAACTCAGCATTCCTCAGACTCACTTGACCCTATCAACATTCCATGGAGCATAAGGAGTACACCCAGTGAAACACCAATCTTGTTGCTTATTACTGTTCTTTGAATTGATTTTCTTTCTATTTATTTTCTGAGCCTGTGGATGAGCCTTGCTTAGATTTTCCAGTCCAGTGACAGTTATGCTGATGAAATCTGAGGGGAGGGCTGTAGTGTTCCCCTTAGGCCAGAGCAGTATAAGGGCACAGTGCCTCTCTCCCTGAGAAGGTGGCAACATCAAAAATTGGGGAGAACCTTCAGTGGGGCAGAGGATTCCCCCTCCAATGTCACCATATTTTTCTGTCTTTATTGGATAATTCCTATGAGCAAAGACCATACTACCTTTCATAGCCAAACAAAACAAAACTCATTCTTAAGTCCAATCCCTATTCAGCTACCACCCATTTCCTTGCTGACATTTACAACAGTATTCTAGAAAGCTTTGTCTGTACTCATTTCTCCAACCCCCCTCTTCCTGTTCTCTCTAGAATGTATTCTAGTCAGGCTTTATCCCCCACCACTCCCCTGAAATGGTTCTCGTCAAGGTCACCAAGGTCTCCACGTGTCTAAACCCAATGGTCAAGGCTCAGTCATCATATTTAAAACATCTGCAGCATTCTACACAGAGAATGACCCTCCCTCCCCTTCTCTTGGCTTCTGGGATCCCACTCTCCTCTCTCTCTCCTCCTATTCATAGGCCCCTCCTCAGCTACTCTGTGGGTCGCCCTCATCTAATGAAGTGTTTCAAGACCCCTCAATGGAATACTTTTCTCTAGCTACACTTTCTCTGGATGCTCTCATCCTGTCCATGACTTCAACTACCAGTGACTCCATATTTCTATCTCCATCCTCAGTTTAGAATGCTCTTTCCCCAGAAATTTACTTGCGTCACTTCTTTCATGTTTCTGCTAAAACATTACATTATCAGTATGGCCCTCCCTGACTACGCTCTATAAATGTATGTATAAATAACAACCCTAACCCCTACCTACCACTGTTCCCTTACAATACTTTTTTAAAAATCTTCTTAGCACTTAATCACCATCTGGTAGCCTCTATATCTGCTTAGCTATTTGTTGGTGTGTCTCCTCTCACTGGAACATAAGTTTCGTGAAGGCAGGCACTTTTCGTTCTAGTCCCAGGGCCTGGAACCCTAAAGACACACAGATGGCACTAAGTAAATAGTTAGGGTGATGAATAAAGGTGTGAGTTATCCACCTTGGGGTTGTAGAGTTCAACATGAATTCACAGCTGGGTGAGCTAAGTTTAGGTCATTTTGCCCCAAATCACATGAGTTGTTAGTGACTGATATTAGAAACCTAGTCACTTATTGAGTCTCTTTTCAGTGCTAGGCACTTTGATGGACAGTGGGACACAGGTTCATAGGTTCCATTTCTGCTCTTAGGAGTGAAGACCTACTTAGTACAGACAATGGCAGCTCACTCCTTGATGGCTAGGCTAGGTTCTTTTAATAACCCCTTATTACCACCACCACCCTTTGAGGCCAAGAAGATGTTTGTCTTTAAATAGCTATTACTCCTCTATATAACATAAATCTTGCAGGATTATGCAGCAAGAAATGAATTTATACCTCACATTCAAGGCAACTTCTTCAGCTCTCTAAACTATAACTGTTAAGAAGTGGTGAGTATCTTGTATGATTTGGGAGGTGTCCAGTACCTAGTGGCTGATCTCTCATATTTGCATTTCCAGTTTTTAATGCTCATAACTTATCTAAGTGAACAGATTTAATTTTGTTCACCATAACTGGTGTTTAGTCCAAAGCACTGCAATTCTGCCCTTCCATTTTGAGAAAATTCTGTTACACAGTTGCAAGCAGGGAGGGGAAGGTGCTCTGTGAGAACTTTACCCATCCTGGTGGCCGACAGAACCATTGCTTCAGAGGTCTTCCCTGTCTTCTACATGTTCAAAGTGAACAACATCTTAGAACCCAGTTTTGGGTCGGATCTTAAATGTCATAATTGTCCCATAAAGGTCATATTCTGCATCAATGCAGTGACCTTCAACACATTTGTGACATATGGGTCATCTTCACTTAGCTCTTTAGAAACAAAATATATTCACTCTCATATAACTTTCCTTAGCTTGAGTCCAAACCAGATCCCTAAAGCCTCCACATGTTGATCTTGGTTTTGCCTTTGAGCCCTAGTTTCATGTAAGTCTCATATTCACTCATTCGCCAGGTCTTCCAACAGGCCTCTAAACATGGAAAAAAGCATTCGTTCCATTCATTTTGGAATAGCAGCATAGCTCTGTTGGCTATTGAATCACATATAGATTAGTAAATATTTCTATTTACCCGCAGGCTGCAACAGGAGTCTGAAGCATTGCCACTACCAGGATATGGATGGGACACCAAGGCATATGGATGGCAGATGACTCACTATTGGCTCAGTGGACAAATGATTCAGGGATGCTCATTCTTTGCTCTGACTTGGATCCTCTAATGTTCTGCATACTCTGGAGAAAGCTGTTATAACAACGGCTCCGACAACATTAGAATTCCTATTATTGAGAGAGATGCACTTTCATTTAAAGGGTTTCATTCTTCTTAGATGAGTTCTACTTTCTGCTTTCCCTTCATTCAAATCCCGTGTTTATTATTTCCACTCCACTGCTGGCCTGATAAAGCTGAAATTCCACTCACACCAGCCAGCAAACTCGACTCCGGGCAGCAGCAGACGGGAGCACCTGGTCTGCTGGAGACAAAGGTTTCTCTCCAGTTTGGTCAGCAAGCTGGATTTAAACTGACAGGATCATAGCTCTACAAAAATAAGGTCTATTAATTGTCCTGTGGAAGGAAAAGGTCATTGGGCAAATGTTACCTTGTATCTCATTTCACAGCTAAAGCCTGGACTTTGGCATCAAATCATCTCTCTGTAACTAGATTCTGCCTCTCAACAATAATTTTAAAAATGACTAGGTCTCCCTGTGAATTTTGTTACTTGAATACATTTCACTTATACCCAAATCAGTCTGGAGTTGCTGACACTGTGCTTTCTCCAGGACCCCACTGAAAAATTTATTGAGGTGTCGGGGAGCATTAACTGACTCTCCCGGATCCCTGTTGGAGCCCATTCCTCAGGCTTCAGCTCCTAAGGAAGAACAGCAGTTTCCTTTGTGTGACCTGGGTTACTAACAATGGCAGAGCATGGGAGTGGGGTGGGTGGGAAAAAGCTGCCCATTAGACCAAACACGATTCACCTACAGCCTCCAGGGATGGATGGGCTGCAGAGGAACAGCAGCAAAGAGCCCACGTCAGAGTTACAGGCCTCGAGGGGTGGAAGGTGTGGGCGATGTGTCGTGTGTAGACAGGAAGCTGCTGTAGAAGAGGTTTTCTCCAGCTCTCTTTGGGGCGTTGTGGGCAGAAGCCACAGGTTTCACCTCCTTGGACTGGCGAGAGCACATTTTCAGATTGAATACACACTATGTGCCCACCCCAAAGCAAACATTCTCATAGACAGTACTTTTTTAGTTCTCACCATAACCATGGGAGATAGGTAGAGTTTTAATGCCTTGCCTTTGTCTGTCTGTTTGCTGTTAGCAGTTTGATTAAATGGTCATGTCAACCATCTTAACTGTTACCATGAAGAAGGCAGAGATTAAATGAATGAATAAACAAACAAACAGCAGACAGACAAGTAGGTTCTTTCTCTCCACTATCAACGCCAGGACCTCCTTACTGGAGCAGATCCAGGCAGGACGATTTGCACGATCATGTGGCCGAGAGTGCAGAAGTGGGACTTGACAGAGAGCAGCACTGAAACCCACGCTTCCTCCTCCTTCCCCGCCCACTGCCTTCCATGGTAACGACCCGCTTAATGCCTTTGTGCTCATAAGACACCCTTGTAGTCACCAGCTCAGTAGTGTGCTGTCCCTTTCATTTTAGCTCCAAGATTTTTCTTTATGTTTTTTTTTAAATCTTTACCCGAAGGATCATTAAAGTCCCTGATAAGCTTCTCTTCACCCTGTTGTTTTGGTCTCACTCATTCAGGGCAGTGGTATCCACATTTCAGGGTTCCACACTGAAGACAAGTGTAGGAATCTACTTCCAACATGGACAGTTTCTCTCTGGTTCTCAAAGTTATAGTGAAGCCACCAGCACGGAACCTGCTGTGGGGGAATCACCCTGTGCGGAGGAGGTGCTCCCTGTGGTCCTTCTCTTTCCAGCCCTGCTCTTCGCACCAACTGTGCCTTTCCCCCTGGCCCCAGGCCCTGAGGCTGGCCTGCTGGGGAGGAGTCCAGGATGTCCAGTCTCCAGGTGTGTTAGCTCATGAAGGCGATGGGAGAGGGATGGAGAGCCACGGTATTCTCACTGAGGGTTGAACTGTTGTTATAAGGAGGTGAATCTGGGGACAGATGGTTTTGCTGTTTTCCCTCCTGTCTTCAGACCTAACTCTCCTTGACCTAACTCTTATTCAGGCTCCTCTACATCCTCTAGGCCTTGACCTTCAGTGCCCATCATTATCGGGCCTGCACAGCCTGATTTTAGTAAGAATTCTGCCAAGTCGATTTAGCTAGAATTCGCCACCCCCATTATCTGACCAAATTATTCACCCCCCGCATCCCCCAGGTAATATGTGACTACCTCAGCCTGCCTTCAGCAAGAATTCTGTTAGGCCAGTGTAACAAGAATTACCTGACTCTCTTAGTCATTTGCCATCCACCAATTGCTTTTGGCTATAAATCCCTACTTTTCCTTTCACATTTGGAATAGAGCCAGCTCTATACTGAGTTCTCCTTTCCGCTATCGCGATTGTATCCCTGAGTAAAATCTGCTCTTACCGCTGTAGCGACTATTTCACCCCGTTTTCCCTGACACTCCCACACAGGCGTTTGGAACTGTGAGTTCTGCACTACTCAGTCCCTCAGAACAACTGCAGACCAGCTTGGGAAGAATCAAATCAAAGGTAAACACAGGGAGCGGGGCCTCCTGGCGCTCTGGGAATGCTCCCACAAGGAGAGGTCGGAGTACACCGCATGTTAAAGCGCAGTATCAAGCATGAGCTTCCTCAGAAAGGAACACAACTGAGAGCAAACTGGTGGATTTTAGTCTGATTTACATTCGCTCTCCCCAGCTCATTGTTTAGTCATGAGTGTTCTGAGATAATCGTGCTCATCGGTCACTTTCTGTAAATAAACCCAAATAACCTTATTAACCCAAATTATTTTTTGAATGCCTGTGCCAAAAGGAGGCCTAGAACTAAATTTGGTGCTCAACTGCAATAATAAATTTATCCCAGATGTCTGGCATTTCTCATTCTCTTCTCCTTTTAATTAGTTTTGGCTCCCTGTCCATTTTTAATTGTCCAGGTTTATTTGAGACTTAACAAAACAGAACACTTCAAGTCCCTTTGCATTTTTCCTCAGGAAGTCAAATTAGCTAATACTTTCAGATACTGACACTTCCTTTCAGGGGCTAAGCCCTTCCTGTAAAAAAAAAAAATTAGCTTGGAAACATGAGTGTAAATGGAAACACAGTCCATTGGCTTGGACGCTGTCCTTCCCTGCTGTAGACATCAGCTGATGTCTGACCTTCAGCTGGGCGTGTACCACACAGATACAAGGACCTGACACATCTATGCCTCCACCTCTAAGAAAATAAAGCCCTGTTCTCCATGGACCGGGGACTTTGAATACCAGATAGTAGGCTGAGGTTCAGTGTTCTTCCACAACAAATAAACAGCCTCTTATACCATAAAGAGAATTTACACGGTCCAGACAAAATGGCTTCAAATACAGCCAAATGCAATTATCAAGACTGATTTACTCCTACCTGGGGTAACCTGGTTACTTAGCTTTGTGTGGGTTCCGCTGGATTTGCTTCCCCCTCTGACAAAGTAAAGACAAGTCCACTTCTAGGCAATCAGGGAGCAGATGAGCTCTATGGCACAGGGACTAATGGGCAATAAGGCAGAAGCCAGTGTTTGCTGCCTAACTCCACCACCCAACCAGTGTTGATCCGGCCCAGGCAGCCGAAGTAGTAGGAGACTCACCAGGGGTGCCAGGAATTGAGAAACATGGAGAGGAGCCGGGCAGTGTTAGGTTCCTTCTGCCCTTCCTGTGGTTCCTTCCCTAAACCAGTGCCCTGCTTTTCTTGAGTCCCTGGATCCTTAGACACCTGCTGACCAGGGCCACCTGCTTCCCCAAACTCTCCCTTCACAACAAACCCTGCAGTAAGTTCCAGGGGTGCCTAGCATCATGGGACCTGTTTCTAATCTCAGGTCCACTTGCCAGCTCTGTATCACTTGACCTCATAGAAGTTGGCTTTGCTCAACCAGCTATGTCCAAGAACCCATGTAGCAAGAATCCTGCCAAGATGGTTCAGCCAGAACCTCTCATCCTCAGTATCCTTTAGCCCTGGCCTGTCTTCAGCAAGACTTGTGTTATGCCTATTTAGCCAGAATCTTCCTTTATCCCTGATGTTTCCTTTCAGTAACTTTCCTTCTCCCCGAGCCCCTCTCTTTAGTTATACAATCATAATTTTCCTTGTTGTACTCTGGGTTTATCCCACTCTCTCTCCTTTACTATAAAACTCCTATTGCAATAGTCTTAAAGTCTGCCTTATCATTCTTTATAGTGTCACAAATAATTTTTTCTTTAACAAGACCCCAAGCACCTGTGGTCTTGCTTGTGACTTTTAGAATGCTGTTCCCTGTTCTCCACTTTCCTACTTGGGTAAGCGATATTCACGTTTTAAGTTATAACGTCACCTTCTTTGGGAACTTTTCACAACCCCCATGCTCATTACAAACTTCTCTTGTGCAGTACTCTGATACCAGACAGCCTGCTATCAAATTACCATTCCATCTTTCTCTAATTTTTGACCTTGAGCAAGTTATTTAACCTGTCTGTGCCTCAGTTCCCTCATCAAAAAATGAGAATAATAATATCACCTACCACATTCGGTTGTCTAATTAATGCTTTAGTTCTATCAAATACTTAGATATAGTGTCTGGCTCAAAGCAAATAATAAATTTTATTGTTATTACAGAGCTCTTTTAATATTTTACAATTATCATTGTTAGCAATACCATCTGCCCTGCCCCTAGCCCCCAATCCTAGACCAGGAAGCTCCTGACTAGGGGGGTTTGGGTCTCATTAATTTTTGCACTTTCCTCCAGCTTCACATCACATGGTTCACAGGATGCACTCGGTGCCTGTGCTGATAATAGGTCTGATTCAAGATTCCCAGCAGGTGTTGATGAGTGCTAATGCTTTAATATGACCTCTCTTTCAGTTTGTGTTTTTTTTCAACAGCTTCACTGAGATAGCGTTGATACATAAAAATTGTACGTATTTAAGATGAGCAACTTGATGTTTTGATATACATATGAATTGTAATAGAGCACCACAGTCAAGCTAATTAACATAGCCATCACCTCTACTTACCAGTGTGTGTGTGTGTGTGTGTGTGTGTGTTTGAGAGGTGAGAAGGTTGAAGATGTATCCTCTTCACAAATTTCAAGTATACAATGCAGTATGGTTAACTATTGTCACCACGTTGTACATAAGATCTCTAGAACCTACATAACTAAAACTTTGTGACCTTTGGCCACCATCATCCCATTTCTCTCACCCACCCCCAGCCCCTGGCAACCACCATTCTACTCTCTGCTTTGATGAATCTGACTATGTTAGATTCTATTTATAAGTGAGGTTGGGCAGTATTTGTCATTCTGTTTCACTAAGCATAATGTCTTCCAGCTCTATCCAGGTTGTCACAAATGGCAGGATTTCACTCTTTTAAAAATATATATATATTTTATTGATTTTTTACAAAGAGGAAGGGAGAGGGATAGAGAGTTAGAAACATGGATGAGAGAGAAACGTCAATCAGCTGCCTCCTGCACACCCCCTACTGGGGATGTGCCCACAACCACGGTATATGCCCTTGACCAGAATCGAACCTGGGACCCTTCAGTCCACAGGCTGACGCTCTATCCACTGGGCCAAACTGGTTAGGGCAGGATTTCACTCTTTTTAAGGTTGAATTAATATTCCATTGTATGTATACGTAGCCACGTTTTCTTTATCAATTCCTCCACCACAGGACATTGAGTTTTTTTCCATATCTTGGCTGTTGTGAATAAAGTTGTGTTGAACATGGGAGTGCAGATAGTTTTTTGTGATCCCGATCCTTTGGTTATATACCCAGACATGGGACTCCTGGATCATATTGATCTTAGTGATACTTTTTTGGATAGGACACTATAGCCCAGTGCCTGGCACCTAGTAGCACTCAGTGCTGACACGGACTCTTCTTAACCTAACTTAACTTTAGTCAGACTCCTCTGAGCCCACTCGTTGACTCTTCCTTTCTATCTCACATCATAGCTGGGCCAGGGAGACCTGTCCTTATATCATAACTATAGGTAGGTGGCTTGGGATCAAATGCAAGAGGGGGTATAGAGTCTGCCCCAGCACACCCATCATTCTCCTTCCTCAACATGGTGAACTGTGCAGTAGGGGCTGGGCCAGTACTTTGGAAGCTGCTCCTCGTCTCTGACCCACATTCAACCCAGTTCAGAGCAATCAAGCAAGCCTTTACTCAGGGAGAGGCCTCATCTTAGGAAACCAATGTTTCTGATCAAAGGTCAACCTCAAAATCCAATCCAGAAGCAATTACAGTCCAGTTTAAGAGCCACAGTTGAAGTTCAAAGTCCAACCTTTTTTTCTGAAACAACTTGTCTCTGCCCTTTGACAAACAAGGTTGAGTCTCAGGGGACTAAACTACAACTTTAATTTAAAATCCAAAGCTCAGTGCTCCTTCTGAGTTGTCATCAGTTTGTTATACTGCTTTGTTGAAAACACCAAGGTCAGTGGGCATGCGTTCTATCATCCTCTTTCATCTCCATTTCAGTGGTGCTCTGTCCCTGACCCACTTGCCCTAATTTTGGGGAAAGAGGGTCCCTCCTCCTCTCTAGAGCCAGCCCCTCCCGTGTGTTCCTACCCTCTCTTTCTCCTCTAGGATTTGAAGACACTACCCCTGCCCCTCCCAAGTTCTCCCCTCCCCATCACCTGCTGTCTCCCAGTACAGAGTTGTCCAAACTAAAAAACAGGCAGGTGGTTACCACTAGTGATAAAGATGATTGAAAAATAAAACACTTTAAATATTTTGATTATGCATTTATTTGAATATGTATTAAGAAGAAAATTATACACATTAAACCTATAATTTTATAGGTATTATGGCCTTACATGAGGTTTTATATTTAAGTTTTTTTTCAAAAAGTTAATTGGGTTATAATAATACCAAGTAAGTGATAGCAGGAGTGGTATGAACCTTTAGAAGCAATGACCTGTAACTGGCACAATCTTTGCACTGTAGAGAGCCCTGGGTTTATAGCCAGAAGTCCCCACTCTGCCATGCACTTGCTGTGTGGCCTTGGGTTAAATACCTTAACCTCTCTGGGTCTCCTCTGGGATCATGTATGATTTCATGGGGCTGGCTACTTCCCCAATTTTCAAATGTGCTTGGATATTTCCAGTGTGGTAAAAAAAAACACACAAAACTCCACAAACTGTTCCTTGGGTGTGCTGAACCCTCAAGTTCTAGTTCTCCTCATTCTCTCCCTCCCTTTTGAGTAAATGGATTCTGAGGGTAATGTATTCTTCACCCCTTCTCTCCCTTAAAATCCTCATACTTTGCCTGCCAGCCTGGTAACCCCTGAAAGAGTCCTCTCAATGACACCGTGACTTCCTCAACAAAAAACAGTGCTGCTACCATGCTTGCTCTAGAACAATCCAATGTACATGGGCTTTGTGACAGGCCTGGGAAGCTCCCCTGATATATGGTGTGCTGTATCCAGGAGAACGGATTCTGAACTCTCCTTGTCTCAGTAACAAGGAGACCTTTAGAACCTATCTCCATGCATTCATAATTGAAGACCCCTCCTGGATTGTCACACAACATGCAGCTAGGCTGCTGCCCTCACTCAGCTGTGCTACTGCCTTCCAATGATGGCAAGAACACCAGAGAACTGCCAGGAAGTAGCCCCTGGGGCACTGGCATATAATTATGGGCTGCATCAGGTGCCAATACTCACAGTGAAGGCCTCCAAAAAACATCAAGCTAGGGCAGCCCAGTGGCAGCAGCCCCGAGAGAAGTCCGGGGAGAATGAACACAGTGGCTGGGTTTCTAGGTTCATTACTTGGCTTTCCAGCCTTGGACCAAATGGCTCCCTTTCTTCCTGTCTCAATCTCTTAATGGACTAAATGGCAATAATTAATATTAAAATATTTCTTTGCTAGAGGCTGCTATACAGAGGTGCCACAAACGGGGTGGCTTAAAGGAGAGAAATGTATTGTCTCACAATTCTGGAAGCTGGAAGTCCAAAATCAAGGTACTAGCAGGGTTGGTTCCTTCTGAAGACTCTAAACTAAGCACCCCTTCCAGGCCTCTGTCCTCGGTTTAGAGAGGCCATCTCTGTGTTCAAATGGTACTCTCCCTCTGCGTTTGCCAGTGTCCAAATTTCCCCCTTTTTATAAGAAAACAGGTCTTATTGGATTAGGGGCCCACACTCCTCTAGAATGACCTCATCTTAATTAATTACATCTGCAACAACGCTATTACTTGGCTTTCTGATGTACTAGGGGTTAAAACTTCAACATGAAAATTTGGGGCGGGGCACAATTCAATCCTTAACAGACTTGAAGAACTGATTGAATGAGGTGTTGGGCACCTGGGTATATGGAGTCAGCTTTCTAGGCCTTAGGCTTGTCTGCATCTCTTCAGTCTGAAGATAGGACTAGATCTTGTCAAAGATCCCCTCAGCTCTCTAGCAGTCAATGGCTTCATTATCTAATTGAAACGAATCCAAATGTTTGCTAAGCATTTAAAACTTCTTACATGGAAGATACAGTATAAACACTAGGAAATAACAACCCCAGAGCCTCTGTAGAAAGAGTGCATACAAATTCAAAGTGGTTTTCAAACATAGTTCATTAATCCTTACAAATCCCCTGTCAGAGAGTATTATTAAAGAGCCAACTAACAATTGTGCTATAATCTGGTCAAGTAAAAGAACAGTATCTCCGACAAGATAACAGAAGACTTATCTGCAGCGAGGGAGGGCTGACGACGCAAAGGCCAGGCAAGTGGGAAACAAACAGAAAATTTCAGCTCAGGTGGCTTGGAAATAGGGGTTGGAAATGAGGCTTTGGCTGCCACTGGGGACTTCCCAGAGGAGAGAGGGGAGATTTATGAGCAGACCTTCCAGAACACATGCATCATTCATGGCCTCTAATTTTTCATGCATAAATGTTTGAGCTGATATTTAAGATCCAGGAAATCTTTTGGGAGGAAATTACAATGTTTTCCTGAGGTGAGAAAAAAGCACTGCCCTAGATGATTGGTGGAAAACAGGTATCCAGTTTTTCTACCAGGGCTAAAAATGTAGGTGAGGTTGAGACGACAGAAATGTGGCCATTTCCCAAAAGCCCTCCATCCCGCAGCCACCGGCTATGTCCTCATCCTGACCAGCTTTCAGAGCAGCTGACCAGGAGGCACACTCTATCCCAACACCTGATTTTACACTCCATCTGGAAGGCGCAGTGACAGGTGGCAATCTGAGGCTGAAGTCGCCCCTGAGCAGTGGGACAAGAAGTCCGGACTTGCGCAGTCTCTCCACTAATGAATGATGGAAGGGGCTGAGAAGGCACTGCTTGCCCACCCCAACCTTAAATAGCTCTGTCACTGGCTGCCTTGTGGCCTAAAATTCCACTACTGGTGATTTGGGGGTTGCAAGAATTTCTATCTCCAATGACCTCTTTTAAAATCCAAATGTTTCTGAAGAGGTGAGGACTAGACCTCGCTGTGAAAGAACTTGTCCCAACTCTCCTTCTCCATGGTACTGAAAGATGACTTAGAGAGGGACTGAGTGGGGCATGTGCCCAAAGCTGTGGTGGGAAGTAGGCAGGAGGAGAAGAACAAAAAAGGATGAGGTGGGTAATGGGAAGACAACGAATATTTCTGCTTGCCTCACTACTCTGCCACATGGGCTACAACATAGGTTAACCTCATCTAGTGAAGCAGCAATACTAGGAGTTTACAGGTTCATTGTAATGAAGTATCAATATGGCTGAATTACCTTACCATTTAATACTGTGAGAGGGTTGGTAAACCTGATCATATGCAGTCAGACACTCTTGCAGGGTTCTACTGAGGCTGCTTTTATTATGAAAACAAACAAATACGCTTTGAAGATGATGACTTTAACAGAACCTGGCTCCTCTGCATGCCCTGCCCCAGCCTCATCTTTTAACACTCCTTCAAACATTCCTACATCCAGTTTCTTATAGTGCCCCAAGTGTACCAGCCCCTCACACCTCCTTCACACATGCTGTTTCTGGGCCTTTCCATCTGACTAACCACTGTTCTTCATTCAAGACTAAACTCAAGCTGCCCCTTCCAGAAAGCCTTCCCTGACTTCCAGGTGAGGTCCCTCCCCTGCACCTGCAGCACTTATCATTCTGGTTATGACTGTTAGTTTAGTATCCGGTTTCTTCCTCTTGAGCATCGGCAGAATCGACAGGCTCCAACCAGGCATCCTGGGTGTGAGACCTAGTCCCTGGCACCTAAGAAACACTGAAAACCATTTATTGTGAATGAACCTTTTTTTTTTAACCTGTTGAATTTGCTGATTAAAAAATTATAGGACTCACTTGTGGTGAGGGTGAGTTGAAGCACTCATCTTCCACTTCGTAGTGGAAATATAAATTGATTCAAGGCCCATGCAAAGCCATTTGGCTCAATGTGTTGAACAATAGAAGCTTTATAGCCTTTGACCCTGGCACTGCTTTTCTGGGAATCTGGTCTCAGGAAATAATATAAACTATGAAAAAGTGATCATCATTATGACAGTTAGGCAGCATTATTTAAAACAGAAAATACCTGTAAGGAACTTAAATGTCCAATTATAGATGAATGGTTAAATGCAATCTGATCCAATGGTTCCCAATCATTAAAAATCATGGTTATGAAAACCTATATCCAGTGTGGAAAAGAATTATGATAGAATATAAAATAAAAAGATATAAAATGCATATATAGAATGATTATGACTATGTAAAATAAAAATAATAGCTAACTCACATTGGTGGCCCATTATCATACTTCATGTATGTAAGTATTTAAATTCTTATAACCCTACATGGTGGGTACTAACAAAGATTCTCTCCTTAAAAAATCTAGGCAAGCTTTTCTGAGTTTGCTTTTCAACTAGGCCCAACCTGGGGCTCTTATGTCCTTCTTTGTAGAGCCCAATTCTAGTAAGAATCCTGCTAAGTTAGTTTAACCAGAACCTCTCAAAATCTTATTACCCTCTATATTTGATCCAGTTCCCCATTCTCCACCATCTCCCAGGGATGTCTGATCGCCCTGACCTGCCTTCAGCAGGAATCCTCTTAGATCAATTTAGCCAGAGTCCTCCCTCACCCCTGATATTTCCTCTTAATAGCTTCCCACCCACTGATCCCCACCCTGCTCCTTGGCTATCGATTTTCACTTTTCCTTGTATTCACAGTTGAGCCCAATCTCCCTCCACTACTACCATTGTAGTAGGCTCTCTTGCATAAAGTATGCCTTACTGTTCTTTAACAAATGTCACAAATGCCTCTTTTGACAGTGCTATTAGTATCTCCATTTTATATATGATGGGGGCAGAAGTACTGAAAGGTTAATTAACTAGTCCTAAATCATACAGCTGGTAAGTGACAGAGCCTGGATTCGAACCCAGTCTATGTACAGAGACTGTGCTCTTAACCACTGTGGTATAAAATTCATCCAGAAGTTGGAAGAAGACAGACAGACTTCTAATGCCTTTTTGAGGTTGTGAAAACACATATGACTTCCCTTTTTTCTCTATCTAAAATTTTCTATAAATGTGTTTATACTACATTTATAACAGCACAATATATTAAATTAAAAAGTTATAAATTTAATCATATTATATAAATCTTCAAATGTTTACTTGCAAAGCTTGTTTACGACAGTTGTTCAGTTGTTGGGTTAAATATTCTGGAGCTGTCTTGAATAAAAATGTTTAAATACTCAGTTATCTGATGCACACACAGAAAGATACACATAAAGCTAAAATTATATTTCTGCTCATATATTTTTTTTTTTGCCTTTTCAATAAAGTGTATTCACTGTAATGGGAAACATATGGGATCGGATGTTTCTACCCTAGCAGGATTCTTCACAGAAAGAAATCAATTCACAAAAAAATCCTTTGTCAAACCATGTCTCCTGCTTTCTGTTTGCAAAATATGCTCACTGCAGTGTGGGAGGGGGAGTGGGGGAATGGGTTCTCCCTGGGCTCGAATACCAGCCCTGTTCGAAGTAGCTGTTAGCAGGAACCTAAATAAACCAGGTCTAGGGGCACCGCTCAGGTGGGGCTGTCTGAGGAGAGACCAGTGTTGTGCCCATTTCAGGGGCACAACGAAGGGCACCCTTAAGTTTCTTCTAAGTTCATCTAATTTGAGGTATTTTATGAAAGCAGAAGCAACCATCCTGATTTCCTTGCGCTCGAGCACACAAATGTTTCTGTGTTTCAAAGATCTGACGTCTGTAGATGAGTGAGAAAAATTCTCTCTTCCATGTAAAGATACAGCAAGAAAGTGACCATCTGCAAGCCAGGATGAGAATCTTCACCAAGAACCTGGCCATGCTGGTACCCTGACCTTGGACTTCCCAGCCTCCTGAAGTGTGAGAAAGGAATGTCTTTTGTTCGCCCCCATCCGTGGTATTATGTTGTAGCATTCCAAGAAGACTAACTTAGTATGCTTTTTCCACTCTACTTTCTGCTTCGAACATGGCTGCTAGAGCAAGATAGGTCTCTATCTCTGCCAGAGATGACAGAGGGGAGGTCCAAGGGAAGAGGAGAAACCTGCAGTAACAAGACATCCTTGCACCCTGGGCTCCTCCAAACTACCTGCGATCCACTCGCTGCAGTTATTTTACCTACTTCTAGGAGCCTGGCTGCAGTTTCCAAGACACCAGTGTCAGGTAATCACGCATCATCTCTTTCTTTTTTTAATTTCTTTTTTTTTAATCCTCACCCGAGGATATTTTTTCCATTGATTTTTAGAGAGAGTGGAAGAGAGAGGGAAAGACAGAGAGAAACATCGATGTGAGAGAAACACATCGATTGGTTGCCTCCTGCACGCGCCCTGACCGGGGCCCCGGCCAGGGAGGAGCCCGAAACCTAAGTACTATGTGCCCTTGATTGGAATCGAACCCAAGACCTTTTGGTCCACAGGCCGACACTCTATCCACTGAGCCAAACAGGCTGGGGCCCATCATCTCTTTAATGATGCTTAATACCAGGCGCCACTGTGGCTCTGAGGCCTCACTGACACGAGGAGGCTCAGCTGGGGAGACGCTCTCTGGGAGGCATACAGCAGCCCTTTCCAGACCACACGGCTCTGTTTTATAAAAGATTTCTCTCTAACCCAATTATAACAGAAAATTCTCTTCTGTTCTCAGGCCTCAGACGCCCTCTACACAGCACCCAGAGAGAACAACACATCATTTCATGCATTGTAAAGGCAAGGCTATTTGCAAGAAGAATATTTGCCTGCTCTCCACTCCCTGTCCCCACAAACACCACTCACTCACTGTTGATGCTGCACATTTCTGCATTAGATGGCAGGTAGCCCACATCCATGTCCTAATTTAGCAAATGAAGATGATTACTGTATTTATGTTGTGTGAACTGTAGTAGGACAGGGAATTGTGAAGCATTTGATCCATCCAACTTCAGTCTCATTTCTCACACACGTGCCTCCGGCTGGTTGACTGTTAAGACCCCAGCAGGAGAGAGGAATGAGAAGACACGAGTCACATCTTGTTTGTTACAACAGGAACATGTCCCAGGACCTTCTGAGGCGGGGGCAGAGGGTGGAATGATGAATACTTCAAGTTCTATGAATCAAATATGAATTGAACTGTAATCAGGGCTTAAAGTAGATGGCTGCATAATAAGTGCTAAACAATTCATCTTTCTGTCAGGCAGCGGAAAGTAATTTATTCATTACCATTTAAACAAGAAGAGACCTTGTGTGTATAAAGACAGAAAAGTTTAGTGTGCTCCATTTTCGATGGCACTGCAAAGGACCCAAGCTGAAAGTGCTGAGAAAGGAAAGTGCTGAGAAAGGGAAAAGGAGTGAAATAATCTTTAGAGCATCAAACCTTGATTTAGGTTGGGAAACATCATTAATTCCTTTTCAGCATTCAGTTGAGAAATCAACAGGGCTTAGTTGAAGAATTCTTTAGATGAAAAATGGGTAAATTCAGTAAAGCTTGATCTTACTTTATGTATCTCAGGCAGTCCCCAAACAGCTATGTGTGAAGTTAGAAAGTATGCATTAAGCTACATTCTTTCCCCTTTAACTTCCATTATGATTTCAGAGATATGTTTCCTTGAGACCCCAAAATACAATAAAAGCACCATTTAGGCTTCTTATGATTCACTGCAAGCATTCTACCTTTGTCAACGGGCAATCTCTAGGCATTAAGTCGTCCCACAAAACTGTAAGAAAAATGTACACTTTTCCACATAATCTTAGCACATTCAGGATGAATCACATATATTCTCCATTAAAACATGTTATATGACTAATTTTCACTTTACTTCAAATTTTTTGTGACTCCCTGGGAGTTAAGTGTACAGGCAGCCATAGGTACCAGGAGAATGCTTCAGGATTTCAGCCAAACTCATGAGCTGGAGGAACCATATGGCAGAGTTTTCTTGGGCAGAATTCAGTTGTAGCACTTCACAAGTATTATGCTGTATTCATTTGTTATTGCATAGCAAATACCATGTTGTGTTATAAAGAAACCAGTTTACAGTTCTGTTTTAAAACTTAGTGAAATTCTGTTTAAAATGCTAGAGTCAGAAAAATATGTCTGGCCACCTTAATAACTAAAACCAAATGTTTGGCAAAGACCGGACTTCAAATCCTGCTTACCGAAATAGTTCATGTGTAATCCCAAACAATTCCATGCAAATAACTTTTAAATTAATAAAACTTTAAAGGAGAAAAATCTGTTTTAAAAAGAGCATGATAAAAGAGTTACATGATACAGATTTATTATGTTCACGACTCTCTGAGTTGTCTCTTTACAGCAACTGGAGCAGCCCCCGGACAGAGAATGACCCATGAATAGGTATAGTCATTCTGTCTAATGTAGAGAAGCTGCAAGGAACCCAAATAGAAATGGAGCCTGAGACTGCCATGGAAGTGTGTGGAAGGCAACGTTATATGCTTTCTCCGGTATGCTGCATGTTGTTATTTAAAGAGGACGCACAGCTCTCTGCTTAGTTATGTGTGCATCAGAGCAGTGGGGTCAGATCTAGACCCGGGCATCCTGTGAGAACTGCCCCCTCACACATGTTTCTGGGTCCTTAAGAAGCCCCACACTCAAAGCTAATCTATGGGACTACCGCCTATTATCCATAATAAAACTAATTTGTCATATCAAATATTTAAAACTTTATTGTATTTTACAAAGTAACTTTGAATAATTCAAGTGCTAGGAAGTTTACGAATCTAAGGAGCCCAAATTGGTTAGCTCAGGTGGTTAGAGCATCATCCCGATACACCAAGGTTGAGGTTTACCTCTCTCTCTCTCTCTCTCTCTCTCTCTCTCTCTCTCTCTCAGATCAATGAATAAAAAATTTAAAAAACAGTCTAAGGAAAAAAAGGGGAAACCATGCCAGAGACGCCTGATAGTCAAGGTCAATTAAAGCACAGAGGCCTTGTTGTCAATACACCGAATGTCTAAGGCCACTCTGTGCCTAGGCTAGGATACCATAAGCAGGTGCAAGGACACAAGCACAACAATCCCACAGTATACTGCACATGTGTGCCCTTCTGTAGCCACAATATGATTGATTTCACTATTGGTACAAAGCCTTCCTTGTCTAAGGTAGCGGTTCTCAACCTGTGGGTCGCGACCCCTTTGCGGGTCAAACGACCCTTTCACAGGGGTCGCCTAAGACCATCGGAAAACACATATATAATTACATATTGTTTTTGTGATTAATCACTATGCTTTAATTATGTTCAATTTGTAACAATGAAATTGGGGGTCACCACAACATGAGGAACTGTATTAAAGGGTCGCGGCATTAGGAAGGTTGAGAACCCCTGGTCTAAGGAGACATATACAGGTTATTGACTAGCTAGTGTGCTGGGCAGAGGAGTGTGTTAGAGACAGGGGAGACGGAGCTGAGAGCTGGTACTGCTACAATGTAAGGCTGAGAGCTCAAAGAGAGCTCAGATATAGCTACCATGTTAACCAGCCAGTGTATGGCTGCCTGTTTTATGGACTGCTGTGAAAGACTGTTGTCTGATGGCTATATGGCCACTGGCTTCTACAATAAAGACTCATTCTTATATACCCACAACTTCTCATGGCTTCTCCGTCTAAGACCCGGCATCAAAGAAGGTCCAGCCCCAGGCAGAGGAACCCAACATCTGTAGGAGCTCAGACCCAACATCTGTAACTAGTGAGCAGAGGATAAAAGAGGGACTTGGACTAAATTCCCAACACTTAGTGTAGCGAGTAGGGTTCGAGAAGGAACCTACTCTGGCATAGTCGGGAAGAATTTAGAAGAATATAGGGACTCAGAGCAGCTGTCTCTGACAAAGTAGAAAAATGTTTTCTAAGCATAGGTGTTTTTTTCAAGCACACATCTATGATAATGTGAACCAAAAAAAAATGACCTACATTAGGAGGGTTTTTTTCATTTTAATCTTTCCTGAAATGGAATATTGAATTTGTCCACATAGTAGGCATATTTTTCTTATAGGATTTTCAAAGCTAAGGTTTACAGGAGAATCTTAAATTGAATAATCTTAAATTGCTCTCATAATTCTTGCTGTTATACCAAGTACAGATTCCAAGAAACCAGATCCACAGCATTGCTGTCCACTTAGTAACCACTATCTGTCTTTCAACAACAACAACTTCTAATATTACATTGCCTGGCACTATGTCCATCCTTTACATACATGATTTTGGTTAATACTGATAACGCTGTTTTAATGATGGAGGCTTACAGCAGTAAGTCACACTGTGGCAGGTGATAGGTCAGACTTGAATGCGAGTCAGCCTTACTCCAAACCCAGGTGGAGTCACCACACATTCTTAGACCTATAAAATGATGGGCGAACCCTAGAGGCAGTACTGTACTCAAACGCAATTCTCATTCTATTCCCCACCATTGCCCATAAAAGCGCTTTCATACTAAATTAATAAAACATTACTTTTTTTTGGTAGTTCATGCCACTTGTCTTCCTCAGGCATCACAACTACAATTCAGAATCTAGACAGAAACTTGATTGAATGTTAATGGCCATGAGTACCTTAAAGGGCTGACAACTAGCATGGAAGAGGGTGAGGTAAAAGGACACCTGGTTGAAGAACAATAATGTGAATGCCCGGGAAAGTAACCAGAGAGGATTTGTGGGTATTTCTTCTCTCTGGCTTTTTCCAAAGCCACTAGGGAGAAAATTAATTCCTTCCTCTTCACAAAAAAATAGGAAAGTAAAACAATAGCTAAAAGGCGACCTTAAGATTTTCTGATATTAATAGAGCCATCATAGATAAAAAAAATTATTTCATTTTTTGCAAGTAATATTAAGCCTAACTATAGCGTCTCTAATTCCAAGAACTGGGGAGTTATATGGTAGCTTAGGGACTTTGACACTGAACCCTATAAATGAGAAGAAAATGTTAAGGTTTTATTGAAAGTAAAAGAGAGATGGAATCAAGGTTGGCAATTACTAAGTACCTAAGTGTACTAGGTATTTACAATTTTAATATAATTTTTTAAATGCTGCTCTTAAGAGTATCACAAAAAAATGTTATTCAAACCACTAAGTTATAGTGAGCCCCTAGATTGATGCTTTCCTATCTTAATAAAGACCTGTTTTCACAGGAAATATATATTACACTTATCACAGATTACATTTTGAAATGTGGTTATCCATGTCTTTGAGGAACTTTGGCATTCACACTGCAGTATTCCTAAGCTAGTTACCTATTGATATCTATTTTATCTAGTGGGCTAACTTTACCAGCCCAGCATCACAATGGCTATCATTAATCAAGCATCCATTACTAATCCCTCTACAAATAGATGTATTTAGGTGTAATTTGTGTAGTACATGGTACTTTATGTTCTTTATGAAAGATGAGGATCTATAAATGTACATCTTCAAGATATTCAAATACAAAAGCCAATTACCAAAGTGAAACTGCACTAAATATACACAAAGTAAATAAAAATGTGAAACAATAACATGTTCTTACAATTATATATAGAACTTATGATTCAAAAAGCAGTTATGCATTTTCTACATCACAAATGTTATTCAGTAAGATTCACTTAATAAAACTTCTCACTAGTAGATACCACTGAACAAGTGATGGTGTTGCCCTTGCATTATATTTCAGCCATCAGCAAGCCAGGAAGAGGGTTCTAATCAGTCACATGGATCTTTGACTTCTAGCCTACAGAACTATGACAAAATAAA
Source organism: Myotis lucifugus (assembly GCF_000147115.1). Lineage (NCBI taxonomy): Eukaryota > Metazoa > Chordata > Mammalia > Chiroptera > Vespertilionidae > Myotis > Myotis lucifugus. The sequence goes on from NW_005871182.1 coordinate 635,555, forward strand.
CTCTTGTTGCTTAGGTACCCCAATCCATGGTATTTTGTTATGCAGACCTAGCAGACTAAGACAGCAGGGATATATACTGCACCTTGTGCTGGGGATGAACTAAATCCATGATGACTCAACTCATGGGTTTAATGGGCTTCCCTTCTCATTTCTTCCTCTGTTTAATCAGAATCTGTTTAATCATAGACAACAATTATCGTGTTAAAAATAATCTTTAGAACATGAAGAGGCTCCACTTGGCTATGTGCTCAGGAGGTGTAGAATAGCTTTACCCATGTCAAACACTACCCATGAGTCAAAGAGGAAGTCTCAAAGGAAAGTTAAAAATATATTGAACTGAATAAAAATGAGAAAACAACCTATCAAAATTTGTGGGACAAAGCTAAAGCAATGTAGAAAGGGAATTTTATAGAACTAAATTCTCAAGTCAATAATCTATGCTCCTAACTCAAGAAACAAAAAAGAAAAAAATAAACCCAAAGAAACAGAAGAAAGGGCATATAAATATAAGAGCAGAAATCAATAAAATTGAAAACAGAAAAAAATAATATAGAGCTGGTTTTTTGAAAATATCAATGAAATTGACAAACTTCTAAGCAAGAATAACAAAGAAAAAAAAGAGAAAGTGCAAATTACCAATATGAGAACTAAAATAAGAAATACAAATCCCATATCTATCAAAAGGATAAGAAAGTACAATAAATAATTCTACACATATCAAATTAAAATGTAGATAAAATTGACCAATTATTGAAAACAAACTATCACAACTTACTCAATATGAAACAGATAATTTAAATAGCCTTATAATTATTAAGGAAATTGAATTCATCATTTAAAAATCCCACACCCAATATTTTCACTGGAGAATTCTACCAACCATTAAAAGAAGAATGAACACCAACACCACACAATCTCTCAGAGTTTTTAAAAACAAATTGGGGGGATGTGAATACTGAGCAAAGGAAGGCAGTACTTAACTCTGGGGAATATAAAGGGTAAGCCCAGTGCCTCTGTTTCCCCTTAGAGTCCCGTGATTCTGTGTGGTCAATTCAGGTGCCTGGTCTTACTCTCATTCCTCCAACAAGTAACTATTTAGCCAGATTGTGTTGGACTATGGGGAATTAGCTCCAAAAGGCCGGCATGTCCTTTAGGGGCTTATCAGAGTGAGAGAAGAAAGATATTGAGTAAGTGTTACCAAAGGAGGAGCACAAGGTATTACAAAGGGATCGACTAGGTGTGGTATTTAGTCTAGTCATGGAAGGCTTCCTGAGAAACAGAAATTTAAGCTGAGAACTGAAGGATGAAAAGGACATAGCTGGGGGAGGAATCTGAGAAACAGAATGAAGAGAATGTACAAAGTTCCTAGATGTCAGAACATTCCAGAAGCCCAAAACAGTCCAGAGAGAGGAGAGGAAGAGTGGCTAGTAATGAGGCTGTTAAAAGGACGTGGCACAGTTTATTAAGGGCCTGGGAAGCCTTGTTGAGGATTTCTATTTTATCCTGAAAGAAGCAGGTAGCGACTGGCAGGTTTTAGGCAAGGGAAGTGTAATGCGAGTCCATGGTTCTGATGATCACCAGCTGCTGTGTGAGAAAGGGGATGGGAGGACAAGGATGGAGGCTGACAGACCAGTCTCCCTAAGATTAGGTTATTTGGTAGAGGGCGGGGGAGGGAAGAGTCCTGAAAGAGAGAAGAGTCTTGAGTGAACAATAGGCCAGCACCAGAAAATAAAAGATGACTACATTGGATTCTGAAAATCAATCCAACAGCTTAGCACTGCAAGTACGGTACATCGTGAATCGTGTCTGCTGAACACAAGAGCCCCTGGGAAGGCAGGGCCCTGAGACAGACACTGAAAACAATGCAAAGTCATTCATGCTTCTACTGTTCAATTCTAATGAGTCCACTCATCACGGTAATAAAAATAATGATGTGTTTGAATAACATAATTGCTTAGTAGCTATTCCTTACCGCCACCACTACTACCCCCTACCATTACGATGAAACTAAAATATTCTAGAATATTTATCATTCTGAAAGAATCAGAAAAAATGTGTGTGTTTATAGATTTTAAGAAATAAAATATATACAGGATCTAGTTATTTCCGTGGCTTTAAAGGGGAACTTCTCCTTCGGGGTAGCAAAACACATAGGGGTTATTATTTCAGGAAAACCCCTTCCACACGAACAGAATCTTTCTTTGTGAAATTTAAGTAGATGGTCTCTGGGCCTCAGATCCACCATCCCTAGTGTGTTGGGGGAGGGGATCAAATGATATTTGTGGCTCTCAAACCCAGTTGTACAACAGAATGGACTATTAAAAACACACCTGTTTGGGCCACAACCAAGACTCTGAGTATGGAGCCTGGGTATCTGCGTTCTAAGATGTTCCTCGGAGATTCTAATAATCAGTCTTGGCTAAGTTTTCTGTTTTCAAAGTCTAGGACCCTCAGTGTGAGAGCTTGTTAGACATGCAGAATCTCTGGTACCACTCCAGATCTGCTGAAACAGAATCTACCTTCTTAACAAAAGTCCCAGGAAACTGAGTGCACATTAAAGCTGCAGCTGCTCTAGTTTAGGACTGACTCTACCTTTCATGTGTGGTCCTCATTTCCTACAGTTCAGGAAAACTTGGCCGCTGGGGAAGAAATCAACTCTCTAGGAGTTGTACAGCAGCTCGGCGCCTGAGCCTAGAATACTGGTTGTCCTTTCTCAGCAAGGACACAATGCCTCTCTCAGAGCCATAAATAAGCTCAGAGAAAAGAAGCTGAATCAGCAAAGGTAAATCAAGTCCTGGATTGTGCTGGCTCATGCATATATTGGGAGACAAACACAAAAAAAGGAAGCACTAAAATCTATGCATATTTCTTTAAGATATTTTAAGAGTAGATAATCAGAGGCTGACTTCCAATCTGGGTCTGCATAAATTTCTCCCCAGGGGTATTGTATATCCTTCCCCCTTTCAAATTCCTTTTTCTCTGGGTCTTTTTCATCCTGGGCTACGCTCTGCAGTGTCCCTCATCTTAGATCTTAGACCTGGATCTCACCTTTTCATCTACTGCTTAAAAAAAGGCAAACAAAATCAGCAACCACCACCACTGACATCTGTTGTGATTCTTTCCCTCAGTAGTATATGAATAAATTCCAACTCTCCATTCTTACCTCTCTATTCACATTCAATTTGCCTACTGTCTTCAGGAACTTATTCATTGACATTCATGTAGTCATTAATTCAACTAACATTTATTGAGTACCTACTTAGTATGATACCCCATGTAACATACTGGGTGAGATTAAGTTAAATCTGTCTCTACCCTCTGGGAGCTCATAGTTTATTAGGGATTTAAGCTTTGTAAATAATAATGCCTAAAAGAAAATGAAAAGTGAAGATTTCAAAAGAGAAAGAGATAAAATGGTTTGGGAGAAAGACAAAGGAGGGACCCCCTTTGTTGGGGAAAAATAATAAAGGTTTCTTTTTTTAAAAAAAAAGAACTAAAATCTGGGAAAGATAAGGGTCCCTCAACACACATACACACACGACACACACATACAACAGGAGGACCCTGAGGTATGGTCCTCTGGCTTGATGTGCAACCATCAGCAGGTTAACCAATAGCAGGTTAAGCTCCACTTAAAGGGGCTGAGCCCCTTTCCAATGAAGCAAAGTCCACTCATGGTTACATAGTTTCAGAGGAAGATCTGCGCCTAATTTGTTGAGATTTGTGATAGAGTTGGTGGCTCTTATGAATCCTTGGACAGAGGCCCAAATACAAGGCTACCATTAGTCACGCCCAGAGCACAGGCACAGTTTCTCTGAGCAGGAGCCTCCAAACACAATCTTGGCTACTCCAAAGTCAGAGGGGTACCCTAACTTGGGGGGTAGAGGCAGGTGTTTTGACTGAGAGTAGATGTTTTTATCTAAAAATGACTGGTGCCATCCCCTGATAGCACTACTGCTTTCATCAGGTGTCCCAGGTACTCTGAACAGGGGCCGTAAGTATACGCAGTCAGTGCAGGTACGGTGCTGTCCCCTATTACTGTACCTGCGGTCTAGATAGTTGGGCTCCAATTTTCTGATGGCTGGTGGTGACACACTGGCCTCCCATTACAGGTGAGACATTGTTCCCTCTGACTGCATCGCTTGTGTTTTGGCCAGATGGGCCCCAGCAGTACTGATGGAAAGTGGAATAATAGGTCCTCCAATCATGGGAGTAATGTTGTACCGTCCCATAACATCACCTGGATTTGGCACAGGTGGGCTCCAGGTGCTTAGAAATAAGTTGGAACTAAGAGTATGTCTAAACACAGGGATGGTGCTGGCACATGTATCTATGATGGATATGATGTAGCCAGTGAATTCCATGTGGTATGATGAAAGGTAGAAACAAACATGTCCTTTGTCATACATTTCTTCTCCATGGTGGTGGCTCTTCCAAGTGTACAAAATTTCCCATGTCCAGGTGGACCACAGGTACACTGATGGCAAGTATGAACACCACGGCCTCCAATCACGGCAATGGTGTTATCCCCTCCATCACCACACCACCATGTTATGGACAGGTGGGCTCCAGGTGATCGAATTTAAGGTGGAACCAGCAGTGTATCTAAGCTCCGAGGTGGTGCATGCTCCTCCTACTGCAGCAGCCATGCTGCAGCCAAATGGATCCCCAGTTATATGACCAAAATGAGATATAGAAGCCGTGCTGTGTGCCTCACTCAGTCCTGCTCCCATGTTGAGTGCTTTGGATGCCTGTGAATGAGTGGGACCTGGAGACAAACTGACCCTATAGCTCCCACCATCCATGGGAGCTGCAGGTCCCATAACCACAAGTGGGTCTGGAGATGTACTGGCAAAGAGTGAGCTACTGTTCCCAGTGTTAGGCATCCTGGTGGCAGCTCCAATGCCAGCAGTAATGGATGCCTCAACGGGTAGGATACCTGGATTGTTTCCAAAGGCCAGCTAGGTATTGACAGTGGTGCCAAATGTTGAATCTGGCAACAGCAAACAGCATGACCTGCATGCATCGTGCTGTCTTTGGCTGGCTGGGCTGCAGAGTTAGGCCTCCTGTGGCTACCACTTTACCATCACTGGCCCCAGATGTGGGCTGAAAGGTGGTTCCCAGTGGAAGGTTGGAAACTCGAGTCCCTCTGCTGACTAATTTTTTAATGTAAATGGGTGGATTCACCAGTCCAGGGAATGCTGCCACTGGGTGGTGTGATCTCAGAATTAGGAGGTGCATGTAAAATGGGGAGTGGTTCTCCCTGGAGACAGGGAGATACAGAAAAATGACAGACTGGGAAAGAGGCATGATAGCTTTGGTGTCAACAGCTGGGTTGAAGTTTGCAGAGGTGCTGTCTACTGAAGCATAGGTGACGACAGAATCCACAAGAGGTAGTCTGATGCTAACAGGAGAACTGGGGGGAGAGGTTCTCTTCTACTGACCATGAGGGGTTCCCAATGTGATCTGAGGGGTGATTTGGAGGCTAATGGGGTGGTCTGGGGTGTCCCTTCAATGCCTCTGCTCCACACTGCAATGGTTTGGGGAAGATGGGAGGGATCTCAAACTGGAATCTGGGGAGAATTTGACAGCATGGTAAGGGGGAGTAGTGTCCATGTCAATGACATCAGGATCTAAAGTAGGTTAGGTGGTCAAATCTGCAAATTCCTTGGCTGTGATGGTAGAAGGGACAGTCATAGTGGTGATAGGCTGGGCAGTGGAAACAGGGGTACTGGTAGAAGGGACTGGAAGAGGAGTGGGTAAGAAAAAAGAAGGGGATAATTTATGCACATCGGTGTTGGGGCTTCATTTTCCTGGGAGGGTGGCTGGAAGGGCAAGGCTTACATCCTAGGAAGCAGTAAATTCAGTAAATGCAGATGCCAGTGGGAGTCCAGGAGGAAATGTCCAGCAGGTCATTATAAATATGTAATTGGAGACTGGAAAAGATTGAAGGCAGTGATTTGGGACCTCCATTCTAAAGATGAGCGCTAAGGCCACGGGACTGAATGAGACAGGAGAGAGAGAAGGAAGATGGCAGCACCATGGATGTTTAGTTGGATGTTCTAAAATCAATATGGCAGAGCTGAAAATTCTTTCAGACCTGCCTACCCTTTCCCATCTGTCCATCCTTCACAACAGCTTTCCCTGCCTATCTCTATCAAAACTTCTCATTCATATATCCCCCTTAAGTCTCACATTTCACAGAGGACTTCAAGATACCATTGAAGCATTAGGAAACCCAGACTCTAGTCTTTGTTTTGAACTAATTTCCCTGAGACTTGGAGTAGATAATCTTACTTCTCTGCCCTTGCATTTGCATCTGAAATGGAGAGGAGACCAGGAGATCCACAGTCTACTCTCCACTGTGACATGAAGGAGATTATGAAGACCAGCAGTTTCACTCTCTATGACATCATTCAAATATGTCACATTTTCTCCTTTCCAGTGACCAATCAGATAATTTGACACTCCAACTAAATTTACTTGGCCTGCCCGCTGCTTCAATTCTTTCCATATTGAACTATAAGATTGGATCGTAGTATGTTTAGGTCTCCATCACTGGTTTGAGCCTGCCTGTTTCCTCTCATTTTCTGTCATGATTAGAGAAACTGCCACTCAACTATTACCTAGTACAATTTAAAATTTTTATATACCTACACAGAACTATTTCAAGAAATAAATATCCAGGTAAAGTTATCCTTTAAAGTGATTTTAAATTCATGTGGTATTTAATCACTTCCTTCATTAAGAGAAATGCCAATATTTTTATCTCACTCATTTAATCTAGCATTGAATCCTAGGTTTTCCAGGACTATAAATAGGATTCTTCAGGAAAAATCTCCCTTCTCCTCAGTGTCATTCATAACTCTGGCTCTGTCTGTGTTAGACCTCAGACAGAGCTGGCTCAGGAAGATCAGGGCGAGAGAGGGGACAGGGTGGTGCCAGTTTCCAATTATCTTTTATTAGTCCTTGCTTCCAGCTTTCCCTGTGGTTTCAGAAACAGAGAGGTTATAGTCATGGTGATGTGTCTTTGCATTACCAGAATGAATCCCAGTAACTATTTTTTTCAAATTAAAGGGTTTTTATTGGTTATGCTTTATGATTTTTTTCTCTCTCTGGGGAATAATAGAATCTTCTCCATTCATGTAGGAATCCAGTTGTTAGCTATTATGTTTGCTGATAATTTAAAGAAGTTTTATATCCCTTAGCAACCGGATATGCTCACAGTTTGTCTCTGACATAAATAGAAGACCTTAAAAATACAAAAACTCAACCTGTACAAAAAGTTTTCTAAAAGTAATTCCTCAAAAAGGTAATTATAAAAACCCTGCTTGCAGAGATAATTTCTTAACCGGAGAATTAAAGTGGTTCTAGAAAGTCAGAATTAATTTTAATGGCCCTCACTTGATTAATTCCTCCAAGAATATTTGGTAAATATTCAGCGTGTCTGGATTTCATTGGCTTTGGGTATAAGAACTCCATGCCAGGCCCCAGGTGTCAGATCTCCGTTGGGTCATGCAGATCCCACAGCCTTGGAGGCCTTGGAGATCTCCAAGTCAATGTTGCCCAGAAAGGCCAAGGACCAGTCCTTGAGAGCAGTGGGCATAGAAAGGCTCTTTGCTTTTCCTCTTTTGCTCTATTTTGTAATATTTTTACTTCCACCAGGTGGTAGTAGGTAGGTGCATCCATGGGAAAGGTGGTGTTATCCAAGTGTTATCTAAAGGCTCACTTCGAGGTAATTACCAAAACAAACTCTGTTTAATGAGTTAATTATATTATATCTTAATATAATAGGATCAATACTGCACACAAACCAAATAAAAAAAATACAAATATAAAGGAGGTATCTTTCCTTGTGGGAAAATGTGTGTGTGTGTGTGTGTGTGTGTGTAATTATTTGAAACAAACTATGAACTAATTTGGCTTTTTTTGGTTTGTTTTACATAAGACTCAATGGTCAACTTGCTGAATGTCCTGGATTTCCACCCACATTTTCCTCACTCTGAGGAAAGAGAAGCCACACACACAAGTTTTAGATGCCAAATACTTTCATGGTATCAGTTTCACAAAAAGAATAAAACCGGTTTCATTAGAATCATCCTAAAATCTTACTAGTATAATTTAAAAACTAATTCAAACCCCTCACTTAATAAATGAGGAAACTGACTCCACAGAAGTTGTGTGATTTAGCCAAAGTCACTAGCACATATGGACCAGAGAACAGCAATTATGACTTCAATCAGGCTTTTGCCTCTACCCTCCACCAAGTCACTCCCATCAAGGTCATTGTCAGCCTAGGACCAGTCCTCTGCCTAGGCCCTAGACCAGTGACGGCGAACCTATGATGCGTGTCAGAGGTGACACGCGAACTCATTTTTTTGGTTGATTTTTCTTTGTTAAATGGCATTTAAATATATAAAATAAATATAAAAATATAAGTCTTTGTTTTACTATGGTTGCAAATATCAAAATAAAAAGCTTCTGCACAGCAAAAGAAAACACCAACAAAACAATATGAGAGCCCACTGAATGGGAGAACATATTTGTTACATCCGATGAGGATTTAATCTCCACAATTTATAGGGAACTCACACATCTTAACAAAAGAAAGATGAACAATCCAATCAAAAAATGGGCAAAGGACCTAAATAGACACTTTTCAAAAGAGGACATACAGAAGGCCAAGAGACATATGAAAACATGCTCATAGTCACTAATCATCTGAGAGATGCAAATCAAAATGACAATGAAGTACCATCTCACACCTGTCAGAATGGCTATCATCAACAAATCAACAAACGACAAGTGCTGGCGAGGATGTGGAGAAAAAGGAACCCTCATGCATTGCTGGTGGGAATGTAGACTGGTGTAGCCACTGTGGAAAACAGTATGGAGTTTCCTCAAAAAACTAAAAATGGAACTCCCATTTGACCCAGTGATCCCACTTCTAGGAATATATCCTAATAAATCAGAAACACCAATCAGAAAGGATATATGCACCCCTATGTTCATAGCAGCACAATTTACCATTGCTAAGATTTGGAAACAGCCTAAGTGCCCATCAGCAGGTGAGTGGATTAAAAAACGGTGGTACATCTACACAATGGAATACTCCGCTACTGTAAAGAAGAAAGAACTCTTACCATTTGCAACAGCATGGATGGACCTGGAGAACATTGTGCTAAGCGCAATAAGCTAGTCAGAGAAAGATAAATATCACATAATCTCATTTATGGAATATAATGAACAACATGAACTGATGAACAAAAATAGATCCAGAGACACAGAAGCATTGAACAGACCATCAAACCTCAGAAAGAAGGCAGAGAAGGGTGGGAGGGCGGAGGGTAAGAGATCAACCAAAAGATTTATATGCATGCATATAAGGGGTGAGGGCATGTGCTGGGGGGTGGAAACAACAGGGGAGAGGTCAATGGGGGCAAAAGGAGACACTGTAATACTTTAAACAATAAAGAATTTAAATTTAAAAAGAAAATGAACATTAGGAAGTCATTTAGATTGAAGCAAGCTTTTACATGAGTATGTATATAGTAGGTGCTCTATGGAAATACATTAAGGTGAATTTAACATATGGGTTGGGTGGCAGGTATATGGTTGCTTCTTGTTGGAACTACGATTTGGGGTCTTTGGAGGTCATGGTGCCAGATCAACAATTGGCTTCCTAATACTTTTTTGATGATGCACATAGGGGTGCATATATTCTTGTCTCCCCTTTACCAGGGCCTTTAGTTTCAAACCTAATCTTATTTGTCACGATTCTCTGAGACATACTAAATAAAGCTTTCAGGTCTCTGTGTATTTTGGTATCCAGATATGTCTGATTCACTTAAAGGCTTTCATCCAGTGACAGTAACCATTCCCAATGAGGTCTCCATGTTAACAGGGCTTAAATGTTTTCTACCCCCTCAGGCTCTTTGGGTGATGATTCAACCAAAGAGAAAATGGGAAGTGAAAGTTTGCACCCCTCCCCTTCTGACTCCAGTGCATTGCAATAGGGCTACTTTTAATGTGCTTAGCAACAATTAGCTCTTGAAGCTGCAACAGCTGCACAATACTGATGCTCTCCAGATGCAGCCAATGAATTAAATCATGCGATAATTCAATTGGAAAATTGGGTGTAATTATGGAGAATGTAGAGTCTGCTGGTCGCCTCACAGTGACTTGGAGTTCTTGGAACAACAGTGGGGTGGGTCATTCAGGGAGTGCGTGGCATACACAGAAACTGGTATGGGTGTTTGCAGGAATCTCAGTGCCCTCTCTGACAATGACAGCATTACTTAGCTCTGTACTCAGTTAAGGGCTAGCTGAGTGCCACCAAAGCAAATTTCCTTGTAACTTCAAAACTTTTTACAGACCACTCTTCATAACAAGATAGTGGCTGTACTTGAGTATCTGCTGTTTGGGAACATGTAAGGCTAGGTTCCTCAGGGACTAGCAGTTCTTGTGTTAATCAAAGAAGCCAGTTAAGTCAAAGAATCATAAAACAGGATACCTTAAACATTCTAACTAGAAAACACATACATATATTCATATACCAATATTTTGATGTAGGACCAAGGCAAGGTCTTGGGCCCTCTGTTGATGAGTCATCTTTCTTACATTCTCACCATACCCTTAAGACAATGTGTTAAATTATAATGTGTTGTCTATAATTTCTCATTTGGGCTTATGTAAAGGAGAATAGGAATAAAAACCTAAAATGATTTGCAGAGCATTTTAAAGAGAGATTTCTTAAAGATATTAATGCTTTTCTTTCCAAACTTCATCATCTTACTCCTAAAGACTCTGTGCACTGCATTGCAGTTGTCTCTGTGCAACTCGAGGAGCATCCTCCAGAGCACTCCTTAGACCTATGCAATGCCAACCTGCAGAGATTTTCTCAGGGGTCCTGCGCATTCAGCAGCAACTTCTTTTTTAGTGTCTTGCTTTTATTGACTCTTTCCAAAACACTGAACTGAATTTTCATAGAAACAACAGCTCTCTTCTTGCATTGTAATTGAATTTTGTAATTATCATAAATATCTTTGAGAACAAATACAATGGACTCTTGGGAAACTAACATCTTAACTGATGGCAGCAGAAGTGTGCAGAGGCAGTAGAAAAAAGCCTGCTGACCTCAAGTGTTCAGGCTGCTGTGGTCATCAATCAGGATGCTTTGCAGAGGGAGCGGTTTAATACAGTGAGTTGGTAACGTGGAGGTTAGTTAAGAAAGCTTCTACTGTCCTGTGAATTTAGTGATGCTCTTAAGTGAATCTGTATTTTGTTTTTAATTACTGCTTCTACATAATTTTGAAAAATTACACCTAGAGGTGTGAGGCATTTTATCTTTTTAGTCCACAAACAGATTTGGTGATTCCTTATCATAGCCCCATAGGCATAATAGTCCTAAGGTTGGAAACAACTGGCTTAGGGTTTCCTTCCCATAGAGTGAAAAATGATTGAGGGTGGTTAATAAGTGATAAGAAATTCTCTTTGTATAACAGTAATTTAAAATCACAGAGGAGAATGATGAAGCTCTTCTACTAAGAGGCACCCTGTTCCATAATGAAAGTTTCCTGGACAACTTGAAGGGCACAAGAAACATCAATGCGAAAGGGGAAAAGCCACCAATTCACACATTTGGAGCTTTCTCCAATTTCTACTCTTTTGTTTCTCTCTGCCTTTGAGTAAATCACACTTTGCCTTTTAATTAGACCAGGTCAGGAAATAGCAATCTCTTTAGACTTCAGAAGACCTCACTGAGGAACAGTACCCCCATATCAGATAGTGTTCAGTTCAAATCATGACTCTGCCACTTGCTCACCTAAGTTAACTTAATCGAACATCAGTCTCCTGTCTGTAAAAGGCCATGGCAACAAGCACTGCACAGAGCCACTATGAGGATTTAATGCTTCAACACATCCCAAAGGCCCAAATATGTATAGATGCTCAATAAATATTAGACAGGAGCTATAGGTAACCAAACTTTTTTTGGAAGGTAAAGGAACTGGGGAAGATGTACGGTGTGAGGAACAGAAGATGCAAAATGGGCAGAGAAAGAATATGAGGAATAGTAAAAATAATATACAGAATTTCATGCTTATAAGAAAATTTATGCACATTGTCCTTGGCATATTCCAACAACCCTGTGAAACAGGACAGGTATTAGTTTTCATTTTACAGATGAAGAAGCTGAAGTTCTAAAGATGAAAAGAGTTGGCCTAAATGATGAGACAGAGTTGGGACTAGACCCAATGTCTCATTATTTCCAACCCAGTACTTTGCTCATGAGACCATATGATCTTCAAATTTCTGTCTTTACTGCACTGCCTCAGGGACTCTGTGATGAATCCCATCTTCCAGATGACCTACTTGTGGTCTAGAGAGAACTTATACAAGCAGAGTCGTGACTCTATAAAGCTATTTGGGGTCTTCCATGTCTAGCATGGCTTCTACAAATTATTCCAAGAGAATCAAGGATGAAGAGAATAAAAAAAGAAAGCTTGGGCCATGAGTTTGTGTACAGGGAACAAGTGGATAGAAAATTACAGGAAGTGATATGTTTTCAGGATAAAATTTTTAAAGGTCTAATGTAACTATCCAGGCATATTAAAAGACACTATTTCCATATTCTTCTTGGATAATCAATCATGCCACAGCAAATTATGAGTTCTTATTTTTAGCCCTATTAGCTACACAATGATAATGAAAATTGATTAGAGTCACATTCTACTTCTTGAAACACTGTCAGCAAGTGAACTGAAATGCCCCAGAATCAATCCACTTAAAAAATATACCAGTGGTTGGGAGGGGAGCCCACATCAATTACTCTGACATCTGTTAATAAAGAAAAGATGATACATTGACTGCTTCTGTGACTACTGGCTCACTGTAGGCCAATAAAACAAGGTCTTTTGTTTGACCAACTAGAGATATCTTCAAGAAGCTTATGGATCTTAGCTGCTGAAGATCAGATATTGGTTTCCAGAAATAGAATTCAGAGAAACCTTAAAGAATACTAATAGAAATGTGCAAAAACCAAAGAGAACAAGCCATGTTTGTCTCTGATTTATCACCCTTCAAAGTCTAAGAAAGTTGTCTGTGTCTGGATTAGAGTAAAGTGATCTCAAAATGCGCCTGAAGGTGGAAAAGTGGCAAGTTTGGGATACTGCAGGACTGTTGGTGGGTGCTCAATACGGTGACATTAATAAACTGGATATTTGGAGAAACTGGGAATGTCATGTTTTGTGGGTCTAGTTGAATTCTTTTGACCTTCATGGTTTTGGAAAGATATGAAGATGTCCAAAGGAATATTAAATGATAATATACAAGCTCCCTATGGTGTTTCTCCAAGCCAGTGTCCTGGGTGCTTAAAAATATACTGAACATAATATCTTAGGAAAGCCATGCTACTAACCTAACAACAGATTTCGTGAGAAACTCAGAAAGTTCTCCTTCTGGTTATTTATTCTGAGCTGTGTCCAGGGAGGCTCAGCAATGATCACGTGGGGCAAGAAGATAGTCCTTGATCCTTGGACTCCACCACCCTCACCTTATAGTGCAAAGGCTCAACTAGTTTCAGAGATCAGGTTCATTAAAAAATAGATACTTTTTGTAGAAAAAGAGAGAAAATATATAGGTTAATTCCTATTTTCTGAGGAATTGAGTTTTAACTTAGAAAAATGCTGAATTAAATCTCAAGTTTCTCAATACTTCTTGCATTTCTCTACTGATTGACATATAATAAGTCTATCTTTATCTCTATTTCTATCTCTAGCAACAGGCTTCTTCCTCTAAGAATATGTACTTCTGCCTGAGGGTCAAAAGCATATGTGTATGTACACTGTATATTCAAATACACAGTGGAGGCATGGCAGAAATTTTTAAGGGACAAAAACGTTGTTTCTTATTCGTGGTGATGGTTTCACAGCCATGTGTATTATCAAAACTCATGGGAATGTACATTACAAAAGTGAATTTTAAAAATGGGAATTTTTACATTAAATACTTAAAATACACCCAATATTATATAAAGTTCTTAAAGACAAGAGTCTCATGTCCTCATTGAAATAGAAGAGGAATTGAATGAATCCTATCTAATAAAAGAGTAATATGGAAATTGACCATCACTCCAACATGCAAGATAGCTGCTCCCATGTGGTCAAAGATGGCTGCCCTCATGTGAACACAAGATGGCCAGCATGGGAGGGCAGTTGTGAGTGATCAGGCCAGCAGGGGAGGGCAGTTGGGGGTGACCAGGTCTGCAGGGGAGGACAGTTAGGGGCAACCAGGCCAGCAGGGGAGGGCAGTTAGGGGGGACCAGGCCAGCAGGGGAGTGCAGTTGGGGGCAATCGGGCCAGCAGGGGAGCAGTTAGGCATTGATTAGGCTGGCAGGGGAGTGGTTAGGGGGTGATCAGGCTGGCAGGCAGAAGCGGTTAGGGGCAATCAGGCAGGCAGGCAGGCGAGCGGTTGGGAGGCAGCAGTCCTGGATTGTGAGAGGAATGTCCAACTGCCCGTTTAGGCCAGTCGGACATCCCTCAAGGGGTCCCAGATTGAGAGGGTGCAGGCTGGGCTGAGGAACACATTCCCCCCCCCCCCCCCGCACAAATTCCATGCACTGGGCCTCTAGTGATATATAACAGGTTGGGTGTATTTAAGTATTTAATGTAAAAACTTACATTTGTAAAATCTCACATACATGGAGAGATATTAGAGTCTCTTCTAACTCTAATATATTTAAACCATTCTAAATCAAGCACTTTACATTTCTATGCTGCAGAGCACTAATAGGAGAACTAATGACCATTAAGCATGTTTTAAAACTTGGCTAACATGTACATACATTTCTTCCCATTCCCAGGGGAACATGGTAAAAGAAGAAAGTTAATATCTCAGTTCTTAGTGAATATAATAATACTGTTTAATATTTTTAAATATTTACTATATGCCAAGCATTTCTATGGAACATACATATATCAATGTACTTACTACAACCCTATAAGGTTGAGATTATTATTGTCTTGACTTTACACAGGAGGAATCTGAAACACAGAATGGTTAGTAACCTGTTCAAACAGCCCAGTTAATAGTGAAGCCAGCGTTTAAAGCTGGGCAGCCTGAACCTGAGTCAGCAGTCTCTGTGGGGAGACTCAGCATCCAGTAAAGAGGAGGGACAAAACTGAACTCTATGCAGAGGCAGCTCCAGAGTTTTGGAGCCCATGAGTCCCCATCCACAGACACACATCATTGTCCGTGGTCCTCTCTCCATCCCTTTCTTGCATGGGATAAAATTGTTCAGGAAAGAAAGCTTAGAAATCTCTTCCTAGTTATACAAAGAGCCCAATGTCTCCCTGGTTGGCCTCCTCATTTTCTGTTCCTCATTAAGCACTCAAGCAAAGTATCCACCAAGGACTAAAGTGTCAGTTTGGGTAAGCTGCCAGCTTGAAGCAATACTTCTGAAGTCCCAAGGGGAATGAGCCAACTAGGTGGATCCTTTGCATTCCAGTGCTCCTGCCATATACTTATGGATGCTTGAAGAGGGCTAGGTAGGCCCAAAAGTCTTAAAGGAAGGAGCAGTGGGGCTAAGGTAAAGGAGTGGAGATGGGGGATGGAAAATCTGGACTGCAGAGATAACAGGGAAAACAAGAGGCCAAGGGGCAACTGTGGTGGGTTAGAAAGAGCACTGATTTGGAGTCAGAAGTCCTGGTCTTCATACCAGTTGCACCTTTCAGTAGTAGCATGATTCTGGATATGTTACCTCTGTGAACCTCAATGACTTCATCTGTCAAATGGGATAGCCTAGTTAGGATGTTGTGAAGACTAAGGAAGTCTTTCAAACTGATGTGCACACTGTGAGGCACCCTACAAAAATTAATTAAAATGGCAGAGCACCAACCCAAGGTGGCTGGGCAAAGAAGCCAGGAAGGGTGGGAATATGAACATGGAGCAAAAGCCCAAGTCAACAAATACAAAATAACTCTGCTGTCCATGAAAACCTGTAAGTAGATATATTTGAAAGTCACTTCTGAAAGAGACCTTGAAGAAGGGATGGAGAATGCTGGGGGTGGAGAGAAACTCCTCCCAGCAAGACAATGTAAGATGACAAGTTAGGTCACAGTGGCTGGAGAGGAGACAATGATTTATTGTCTAACTCTCCAGCCATGATGGGACTATAACTAATGAGGTTATTCTGGTTACAAAGAAAGCATTCAACCCCCTAATGAAAAACTCTTTGGTGACTGGTGTTAGGAAAAGAAAAAACAAACTGGCAGCTTATTATTAGTTCCATAGCAAGTTAATTAATTTTTACCAGTCACTTCAGGTCACTCACAGGCCGGATCATCTGTCTCACTCCACTGAACAGCTAGAGCGGCGGTTCTCAACCTGTGGGTCGCGACCCCTTTGGCGGTTGAACGACCCTTTCACAGGGGTCGCCTAAGACCATCCTGCATGTCAGATATTTACATTACGATTCATAACAATAGCAACATTACAGTTATGAAGTAGCAACAGAGATAATTTTATGGTTGGGTCACAACATGAGGAACTGTATTTAAAGGGCCAGAAGGTTGAGAACCACTGAGCTAGAGGTGGTGGGCGTGTCCTGGTCCGTGCATATGTCCAGGTTCTGACATCAGGAGGGGCCAACTACAAGGCCAAAAAACCATGAGCTTCTAGCACTCTCCCTGATCCTTTCTTCCCATGACCCCTCTAGCCAGGCCAAAGGATTACAATTCCATGAGATGCAAATAAAAGAAAAATACTTAGAATGAGGTTATTCCCACCTCTGTCCATCCGTCATTCAAATGAAAAGCAGAGTACCATGGTGCACTGAACACTGTGGAGCTTGCCAAAGTTCTAGTCCATCTTTCCCAGTGAAGAGATCTAGAGCTATGATAAGGTTGCTTAACTTCTCCAGGCTTCGCCTAGCTCACCTGAACTGCCCACCTGCATGGAAAGATGCTCATTTGGTGTCTCTTCTAGTGTGAGGAAATTTGGGTTAATAAATATGTCCTTTTTAGATAAATGTCAGGCATTTGCCAAATTTTACTGAACACCCTTTCAGATAGAAATCAGTGTCCTGTTATAGACCTTTGTCAGAGATGGGAGAGCAAAGGCTAAGAAAACGCTCTAATAAAACACCCATGTATTTGTACAGAGGTTGACCAGGCCTCAAAAAAAATATTGGTGTTTTTTAAAAGATGTAATATGCAAGCATGATGAATGCCATTTGTTTTAGCATGCATAAAATTTTCTTAATCATGTGTTTTGCATAATATGTGATACATGTGTATAACATTTATTACATATTCACCCCCAGAATAGACCAAGATAAAGTGGCTCATAACTATACAAAAGCAGGGACCATAAGTTGAATCCCCTCTTTAGGCTACTGTTCAGCTGCGGTGGTTTTTAAATCTCTTATATTTTGTTCAAAATTATAAGGTTTTCAGCAAAAAAGAAAAAATGAAATTGGGGAGGGACTCATTATTTCATGTCATCACATACATCTTACTGGGCTTTCAGAATTGCCTTTCCTCCACCTCCTCTTGAATAAGAGACTATAAAGCCCAAGCTTTAGCGTCTATCCGGGTGCCATGGTTTCTTCTCCTCCTGCCTCCCCCAGCACACACATTCCCTGTCAAGTCTGCTGCAGGTAGTTAGCAGGAATGATTGGGATCCATTCAAACAAAAGAATTAGTGGCTGATAGGCAGATTTGCAGTCTCACCAGAACAATGCTGCTTAATGAAATAAGAGTAGCATTTATAGACAGCACTTCATGTCCCATGACAAATCAACTGGTGATGGTCGCTAGGCAAGTATGTATGACTAAATATCACCGCATCTGGGAGTGGGGCTCCTCTGCTTTGGGAAAGTGAGCTGAGGAGATGCCCGCCCTTCAATTTGGTCTATTCTGGGGGTGCGTCTTATTCTGGGGGGTCTCTTCTGCCACTACTGTCTAATGTGACTTAGCACTGCATTGGGCCTGGGCTGCTCACAAAAGGTGGCCACATGCTTTATATGAGCAGCCCCATAAGAAAGGTGAGACAGTAGAACTGCCCTGTTATACATCAGGAAGCTGAAAGTTCACAGAGATAAAGCTAATTACTTATCTTGGAGCTGAG
Source organism: Myotis lucifugus (assembly GCF_000147115.1). Taxonomy (NCBI): domain Eukaryota; kingdom Metazoa; phylum Chordata; class Mammalia; order Chiroptera; family Vespertilionidae; genus Myotis; species Myotis lucifugus. Next base: position 653,681 of record NW_005871182.1, read on the forward strand.
ACTAGACCCAAGATATTAACAAAGCAATCAAGCAGCCTACCAGGTAAACAGACAGCAAAATAAAAACCATCCCTTCTTTACATTTACAATATCTGTCTTCAGGGACAATTCTCTCTAACTCAATATTCACTTGTAAAGTGAGTGTGGCTGTTAGTTTCTAAAAATTTAATGTATGTATGTATGTATGCATGTATGTATGTATGTATAAACACATGTATCTATTTTTTGGGGGTTGTGCTTTTCATAAAATATTTAATATAAGCAATTTGATCAATCTCTTACCCTTCTTCCCTCCTTTCTCTTCCATCTCTATCTCCTCCCTTCTCTCCTATTCTGTGCCTTCTTCTTTTTCCTTATCTTCATATGACCCTTTCTTACATTTTCATTTTCTGTATTACTAGCTAGAATATATCTTTTGAAAAGACCAACATACCCATCTCAAGGCATCGCAAAATAAGCAGCCCTTTACTATATACAGTTTTGGAAGGAAGCCTTGGCATGAGCAAGCATGTCCCTGTTGTACCATGGAAAATGGAGGCACCAAGAGTCTCCTGGGGTGGACCCTCTGGGGCCCAGGGCCCAGCTAGGGCTCTGCACCCACAGACCCCTAACACACTTGCTGACTGGTTGTGTGATTGAACTCTATTCCAGGAGATAGAGTACCAGCTGAATAAAGGAAGTACACAGACTGACTGTGAACACAGACCAAAGAACATTGTAAAGTCTGAGTCATCTGTGCTCAATTTGTTCAGAGGAGTCAGGAACAAATCGTTCAAGAAGAGGGGCAAACCCAGGTCTCAGCTGCTCCCTCCAGAGGCCCCTCTTCTCTGGAAGCTTCCCCGGGGGACAGAGCCACCCCCTGGATGCAATCCACCCAACTCTGTCAATCCTCAGACCAATGCTTAATATTCTCCCCTCTTTCCTTTCCAAGAGAGGTGTGTGATGTTGAAGGAAAGAAAGATAGACACAGAGGAGGAAGTGAGGGCAAAAGGAGGAATGAAGGAAACAGGAAGAAGACTGGGGCAAAGAAAAAGAGCAGAAATAGAGCGCCCGAGCCAAGGGACAGGGGAGAAGGAGGCACAGGGAGAGGCAGCAAGCAGTCAGCCAGGGAAGGCTGGGACTCTCCTTCCAGCCAGGAGTGTGCACAGCTGCACCGGAGGGCCCTGATGTCCTCCCTTTGGAACCTTCTCTCCATTTCCATTATTTTTGGTCTCTTTCTGAACAAACAAAATAGAAACAGACTCATAGGCACAGAGAACAGAGTGATGGATGCCAGAGGGAAGGAAGGTTGGGGGACTGGGTGAGAAAGGTGAAAGGATTGAGAAGTACAGATTGGTAGTTAAAAATAGTTATGGGGATGCACAGTACAGCATAGGGAATATAGTCAATAATACTATAATAACTATGTACGGTGCCAGGTGGGTACTTGAAATATCTGGGGGATCACTTTGTAAAGTATATGACTATCTAACCACTATGCTGTACATCTGAAACTAATAAAATAATAGTGAATGTAAACTGTAATTAAAAACTAAAATTTAAAGGTGAATAAATATATTTTAAAGTGCTGAATACTGCAAAAAATGGTTCACTGGTCCTCTCTCCCCTCTTTCATTTTTTAAGGAAATGTCCTCTCATTTTCATCAGAACATATGGACATCCATCACTTCAGATCTGTTATCTATCCTTCAAGCAATTTATTCAAAGATATTTTTCCAAACAAAGACAGTGTCTTCCTCCAGGAATTTGTGTGCCAGTTTTCATGATATAGCTTTTGATTCTTACAATGTTTGTGGCATATATCACTTTGATGAAAGCATAAACTGCTTGGAACAAGAACTATCATGCCTTATACTACAATGTTTTTCTCACGATTCCTAGAAAGGTGTTCAGTAGATAGTAGGTGCTTAAGAGCTGCTTGACAACTGACAAGAAACCAGAGATTTGTCTGTTCATACACCGACTCACAGGAAGTCTGACTATTAGACTAGTCCTCCCTGCACTGAACACATTCTCGGAACAACATTGACTTTCCATAAATTCATGTACAGCTACCACTGTATTTTCTTAAAGGGCAATTCATAAATCAGAGCAGACTAAACTGTGGGCCTAATTTCCCCATTGAAACTCATAATATTCATCTTCCCAAGCAACCATAAAACATGATTCCAAAATGACCTAGTGATTATATCTTGGGGACATTGAAAAAAGTTTAAGTAAAAATGTCTTGATTACACTGACACAATATTCTCTCATGAAGCTATGCTCTTATTAATCACTTCAGGTGAGTCAAAGTAAACATAATCAGTCAAAGCTTTAAAGGAAGACAGTGAAAGAAAATTCTTAGTCCAAAACTGATTGCTCTCCCTCCCTTTCTCCTTCCCACTGTCCTCCTTCGCTCCCTCCCCCGTTCTCTCAGCAACTTTCACCCAAGAACAAGCATACGCAGTGATGACAGCTGGGAGATCTGGCATGATTTCCCTCTATTGAGTTTAACCTCATGGGGACCATTTCAAGAGGACTAGATTGTTTTTGGGGTGACTCACAGTTGTGTCACGTAGCTAAGATAGTGATTTTTTCAACTGGTATGCCGCAGCAGGCACACTGGCTGTAAGAACTTTTAAAACATGCAATACCTGACTATTTAGTCAGGGGCACTGACCTCTTTTCCCTTAGATTGTCAAATAAAACAATGACAACAGCCAACACAACAATAGCCATCTGGTGTGAATGAATCAAAATCATACCTATCTTTTTTGTCAGGTCAGCAAAAAATATATTTTTTTTGGTGTGCCACAGAATTTTAGTAATTAGTTTATGTGTGCCATGAGATGAAAACGGTTGAAAATTGCTGATCTAAGACATGTTTAATATCTTAACACAATTTTTTAAATTTAAGTTCTTTATTCTTTAAAGTCTCATCACAATTTTTAATGAATCAGGCAATATCTTCAACTAGTTTCACTCTCTTTGGTTTAACATTTAAAGGAAAGCATAGGACAAAATCTAACTGTAGACATCAGGGATGTGCAAGTTTAGACTTGGTTCCATGTAACAAAGCTCAAAAATCACAAGTAGGTCTAGTGTGTGACCTGATATGTTTCAGGTCAGGATATTTACAATGCTTCTCTGTAGTGTTAGCCTGTATGTCAAGTAGAGAAATAATGAAATGCTTGGCTCCATGCTGAAAGCACCCTGAAAGTGACTTTTGGAAATGTTTCTTTGTTACACTGAAACAACAAAACAAGACTGGGAGAAAGAAAGGCGGTAATATCTGTGGGAATTCCCTTGTTTTCTTAATGCCTCATTTACTTTCTCCTACTTAGTACAGCTTTCCCAATTCTTCCCCAGGCAAAACCTTCCGAGGTGTTTGTCCTACAAGTACTGCTCCTATTGCCAGTGTTTCTGAGATCAGGGAGTGGCAGCTCAGCGTTGGCCTATCAAGACTTCACTCTATAAGCAAAGGAAGCTCAGAACCTTGATTTGCCTAAGGCCAGAGAAATGCTCCGTGGGATGATACAAAACCAACCTTACACCCTAGCTGGTTTGGCTCAGTGGATAGAGCATTGGCCTGTGAACTGAAGGGTCCCAGGTTCAATTCTGGTCAAGGGCATATCCCCTAGTTTCAGGCTCGATACCCATCAGGGGGTATACATGAGGCAGCTGATCAATGATTCTCTCTCATCATTGATGTTTCTATCTCTCTCTCCCTCTTTCTTCCTTTCCCTTCCTCTCTGAAATCAATAAAAATATATATTTTTAAAAAAACACACACAACAACCTCATCGTCTGCTGTTTCTGAGCTCCATTTCTTAGATAGTGGTATTACTAAATACCCAGTTGCCTGGACTATACAATTAAATTAATTTTGATTCTTTTATCTTCAGCTACCAAGACAGATCGCAGATTCAAAGCCTTCTTTCTACTTCCAATGTGACTGCTCTGGTTTGGGTCTTTGTCTGTAAATTGACTTAAGCAGCCTCTTACCTGGCTGTGTTTTGGCCACTCTTCACTCATATTCCTTCTCCATCACTGTTAGAGTGATCTTGGTATTACAATATCTGGCCAAGTTATACCCCTCTACTTATAAGCTCATTAAAGTTCTCCTATTTACTCTCTGCCTTATAAAATCTGGGTTCCTTAATGTGACTTTTGGGGTCTTTCTTCACAAGTTGGTTCTGAATTGTCTTTTCATCCTCGTGTCTCACTACAACACCCCACATTGCTCCTTGCCTCCATCCAGAATGGCTTCTAGCTGTTGAACCTCAGCTCTGCTTTGCACAGTCCTATGTTCTACATAGACAGCCCATCACTTCATCCCCACAACACTCTTTGGGCTGCTCTGACCACTGTTAGAGTTTACAGATCATTTACAGAGGTTCAGTAGCTTGTCTGTGTTCACTCACTAGTCTCCATCCTCTGGCTGTGTAACAGGATTCCAGGGCAGGAGGAATACGGAAACTGAGACAGGAAAATTAAAGCAAGGCCAAACAGTATGGGCAATTTGCAGCCAGCTTGCAACTAACAAATCATTATCTTCCCCAGCCAAGGACACCCGAGCAAATGGTTAAAAAACCTCCCTAATGTGAGAATGCAGAAAGGGAGGGGAAAGGACCAAACAGGGCCGTTTTACCCCCCCCCCCCCGCCCCCAGCAGAGGAGCCCGCAGTCTCAAGGCTTGGCAAGATAAAGTTGCCAGGTGCTTCTCATGAATTCTGGGAAGGCCACAACAAAGTAGAAAAAAAAGGGACCTTGAGAAATAATCTGTACTAAAATATTCAGCAGAGGAATTTCGAGACCCATAAACGGGAGGATATATGGCACCTCAGACCCCCACCCAACTTGCTCTTCAGATTAGCTGAGAGCCCATCTGTGCTTTATAAGCCAGATGTATAGGTTTGCTTGCTTTGCTTTTTCAATAAAGGTGCATGCTTTAATTGCTTTAATAAATTGGCTTTTCACAACGCAGTCAAGGTCTCTTGTACAAATCCATTTATATGAGAAGATAAGGATTGAGGTTGGGGACAGCCCTCTCCACTGACTCAGGGGGCTGTCCTGTCCAGTAACACCTCTCTGGTGTTGGTGAGAGGTGCCTATCACAGCTAAATTGCCCTTTTCTTTTCTATCCTATGTAAAAACCTACCTTTCCTTTAAGCCCCTGGTAAAATATCATCTCTGCTTCAAAGCTGGCCTCGGCAACCTCTGACTCTCCCAAACTCCCCTTCTTCCCCATCTAATGTTGCTTTCAGCCTCCTCTGTTTTTCCACAGAACTTTGTTTAAATTTCATTACAGCAATAACCACTACCAGTTTAATGTGTCTGTTACCTACTCTAAATATGAACTGTTCTTTATGTCTTGTGCATGTATGACATCCTTTATCCTTTATGTCTACCCTGGGCCTGACAAATAGCAGGTAGTATTTAATTATAGGGTTGAGTGCTAGGCTCTAAGGCAATGGTTCTCAACCTTCCTAATGCGACCCTTTAATACAGTTCCTCATGTTGTGGTGACCCCCAACCATAAAATTATTTTTGTTGCTACTTCATAACTGTAATTTTGCTACTGTTATGAATAATAATGTAAATATCTGATATGCAGGATGTATTTTCATTGTTACAAATTGAACATAATTAAAGCATAGTGATTAATCACAAAAACAATATGTAATTATATATGTTTTCCTATGGTCTTAGGCGACCCCTGTGAAAGGGTTGTTCGACCCCCAAAGGGGTCGTGACCCACAGGTTGAGAACCACTGCTCTAAGGTGTTGGAAGCTCCCACGTGTTATGGGTTGAAAGGGTCCCTATGCAGGATAAGCGTGGGGTGACAAAGATAGGCAGGGCTCTTGTCTAAGGCCATTAAATGTACTCATCATTCAGAATTAGAGTTGAAGTTCATTATGATATTGTTTGTATCCATAGGGCTTCTCATGGGACCCAGAATGAGGCTACACCCATGATTGGAAACCAGGTAGACTTGATAGCTTTCAAAGAATTTTTTTCATTAAAACACACAGATAAGACATACTATAAATTTCACTCACGTAAGAGCTGCCTCCTCTTCTTCCTGAGAAGTAATGAAATAATTAAATAGAACTGACCCTTGACCTGAACCTCCCCGCCCCTCATCTCCTCACTATGCTGCATCGCTGCTTCTCATTCCCGTCTGCTATCCTGTCACCATGCTCAAGTTCACACAACAGTGCTCATCTCTAGGCCATTTTCAATTAATTTCCTGAGTAAAATTTCATGAGACACTATCAAACCTTTTGCTAAAATCAAGATATATTACATTGACTCTATTCCTTCAGTCTACTAATCAAAAAAGCAATCAACTTTGTCTGGCATGATTTGTTCTTTTAAAACCCATAATGCTTATTGCTCATAATTCCATTATCCTAGATAGTATTTTTTCTTCTTAATATGTGTTTCACTATTTTAACAGGGATTGAATTACTAGATGGTTGTTTCTAGAGTCCCTTTTTCCCTTGCTGCTTTGAAGTCTGCTACCTAATTTGATACTATCAAAAAAAATGGTATTTCCTTATTCTGTTGCATCACAGAAGAATAAAAAGGGGCTTCCAGGACTCAGTTGGTCAATGTCTCTGTTTTTTTTGTTTGTTTGTTTGTTTTTCACGAGGCTTTCCTCACTTTCCTGAACCCTTCCAGACTACTATCCATTATTCACTGTCTCCCAAACAGGAGCAGCTAAGACCTCCTTTTATATCTGAATCAATGATTCACAACCTTAGGCTCAGGAAGCACTTCCTAATTTCTCATCCAATCCCCTTCAAAATGAGGACTGTATGGTAGAGAGGGCACAGATATGAGTTCAAATCCTGAGTGTGCCATTTACTAGCTGTGTGACTTTATTTCGTTTTTAAATGGGAAGTAAATAAGAATTTTGAAATAAAAAATTTAAAAATGTTATGTATTTTGACCTGGACAGTGTTTTCAGTGGTTAGTGTCAGCCTGTGAACACAACGGTCAATTCCCAGTCAAGGGCACATACCTGGGTTTTGGGTTCACTCTCTGCCCCTGGTCGAGGTGCGTGCAGGAGGCAACCAGTTGATGTGTCTCTCTCACACTGATGTTTCTCTCTCCCCCTCCCTCCCTCCCTCCCTCCCTCCCTCCCTCCCTCCCTCCCTTCCTTCAACTCTCTCCGAAAAACAATAGATAAAAATATACTCAAGTGAGGATTAACAAAAATTTTTTATTTATTTTTTAATTACAAAATAAATACATGGAAAAAAATCTAATTTCTCCAACCAAAATTCTACTTTCCAGCAGTAACGGGTGATAATGGTTTTATATATATGCTTCCAGGATATTATCTATACCTAAATAAATATATACAAACTGCCCTAACTGATTTGGCTCAGTGGATAGAGCATCAGCCTGCGGACTCAAGGGTCCCAGGTTCGATTCTGGTCAAGGGCATGTACCTTGGTTGCGGGCACATCCCCAGTAGGGAGTGTGCAGGAGGCAGCTGATCGATGTTTCTCTCTCATTGATGTTTCTAACTCTCTATCCCTCTCCCTTCCTCTCTGTAAAAAAATCAATAAAATGTATTAAAATATATATATGTATATATATACAAACCAAAATGAGGCCATGATATGCATATTGTTTTACAACCTACATTCTTAATTTTTTTTAGATTTTTATTTTATTTTTTATTTCAGAGAGAGGAAACATCAATGATGAGAGAGAATCATCTATCAGCTGGGATTGAACCTACAACCTGAGCATGTGACCTGACCTCCTGGTTCATGGGTCAGTGCTCAACCACTGAGCCATACCAACCAGTATATTCTTAATTTAACTATCAACATCTCCCATGTCTATATCTATCTAAAAAATTTTTTCACAAAAAGTACATATTAATTTTGCAGTTAAATTTGTTTGCATAAATCCTAGTTAATTTCGCTGGTCCCTGTTAATAGATATTTAAAGTTGTTTTCAAATTTTTCTCTATTCCAAATAATACTGACAATGAACTATAATAATATTTAAACAATCAATAAAAAACAAGTGAGGGAAAGGGTGAGAACTGTGAGACCATAAGAGCTGCCCACTAAAAGCAGCCTGCTTCTCCCTCTTCCACTCCCCTAATAGAACTTGATGGGGCACAGACACTGGAGGAGGCCTCATCCTTGGTCACCTTGAACAACAGAATGGTCCAGAGGAGCAACCTTCACTCACCAAGTGTGATGATCACTGTGGAATTTTCTAAATTCTCTTTGGACACTGCTGATTATACCCTGAGTGTCCTTGGGCAAATTCTTTACTTTCTCTGGAGCTCAGCTTATTTATAAAATAGATATAAACTTTCTGATCGTAACTATTGCCACCACTTATTGAGTATTTACTATATGCCAAATATTATGTCAAAAAGAGCTTTAGGGCATTATCTTGTACAATTCTCACTAAATCCCTTTGAAATGCATGAGATGATTCTCATCTTTAATTGCAGTTTTAGTCTTATTATTAAATTGTAAATTATTTACATATTCTGGATACAAGTACTTTATATGATATATGATTTGCCAATATTTTCTCCTAGTCTGTGGCTTGTTATTTCATTTTCTTAATGGTGTCTTTTAAGCACAAAGTTTTGAATTTTGATAAGGTAGAACTTATCGTTTTTCATTTATTGTGATTTTAGTGTCGTACCTAAGAAGTATTTTCACAACACAAGACCACAACGATTTCTTCCTTTTCCCCCAAGTTTTAGCTCTCACATATAAGTCTATGATTTATGATGAATTAATTTTTGTATATGGTATGAAATAAGGGTCTATGTTTATTTAATTTTGTATATGGATATCCAATTATCCAAGCATATTTGTTGTCAAACCATTCCCATTTGAATTGCCTAGGCACCCTCATCAAAAGTCAAATGATCATAAATACAAGAATTTATTTTTGGACTCTCAATTCTGTTCCATTGATACACATGCCTGCCTTTGCCCCAAAATTATACCATCTCTATTACTTTGGCTGTATATTAAGTCTTAAAATCAAGTGATGCAAGTTCTCCAATTTTTGTATTTTTTAAAGATCATCTTGTTTATTCTAGGTCCTTTGCACTTTCATATAAATGTTAGGCTACAAAATATAAAGCCTTCTGGGATTTTGATATGGATTGCATTGAATTTACAGATCAATTTGGTGAGAAATGCCATCTTACACTGTTGAGTTTTCCAATCCATGAAAATGCAATGTCTCTTTTTGTTTATATTATCTTTAATTTCTTTCAGCAACACTCTACAGTTTTCAATGTGCAAAGTTTACACTTCTTTTGTTAAATCTATTACTATTTTCTTCTTTTTGATGCTTTTGTCGTGTGAATTGTTTTTTAATTTCCCTTTAGAAACTGTTGTTAAACGTAGAAATATAATTGATTTTTGTATACTGATTTTGTATCTTTTAATATTGATACATTTATTTATTTGTTCTATTAGTTTTGGGGTTTTTTGTGAAATATCTTATATTTTCTAAATAAAGGACCATGTGTCTTGCTAAGGGAAATTTTTCTTTTTTTTTCTTTTCAATATTAATGCCTTTATCTCCTTCCTTCCTTCCTCCCTCCCATCCTTCCTCCCCCTTTTTTCCTTCCTTCTCTTTATTTTCCTTATTGCACTAGCTAGGTTTAATGTGAACAGAAGTGATGAAAGCAGAAATCCTTGCCTTGTTCCTAGTCTTGAGGGAAAGCTTACAGGTTTTTCAAAGATACGGTTTTTTCAGGTTTCAGAAATTCCCTTCTATTCCTAGTTTGTAGAGATTTTTTTTTAATCATAAATAGATGTTGGAATTTACCAAATTTCTTTTGTGTTTCTAATGAGATGGTCACATGGTTTATGTCCTTTATCCTATTAATATGAATTACTGCATTGTTCTGTAGATGTTAAACCAACCTTGGATTTCTGGATAAATTCCAGTTGATCACAGTATCATCCTTTTCATATGCTGCTGGATTTTGTTTGCTAATATTTTGTTAAGGATATTTGTATCTATGTACATAAGGAATATTGGTAAGTGGCTTTCTTTCTTTGTGATGTCTTTTTTAGCTGTATTATCAGCAAAAAGTGAGCAGTCTTGTAGAATGATCTGGGATGTTCACTCTATTTTCTTAAAGAGTACATGAAGAATTAGTGTTATTTGTTCCTTAAATACTTGATAGAATTCACCAGCAAAGACATCTGGGTTTAAATGGTCTTTTCTTTGTGGGACAATTTCAGTTACTAAAATAAATTAGTTACTTGTTGTTATAAGTCTGATCAAAATTTTCTATTTCTTCTTGAGTTAATTCTGGTAATTTATGTCTTTCTAGGAACTAGTCCATTTTACCTAAGTTGTCTAATTTATTGGCAAAATCATATTTGTAATATATCCTTATAAGAGTTTAATTTCTTTAGGGTGAGTAGTGCTATTATCTGTTTCATTTCTGATTTTGATAATTTGTTGTGTCTTCTTTCTCTTTTTCTCCATTGGTTAGTTTAATTAAAGGTTTGTCAATTTTGTTGATCTTGCCAAAGAACCAACTTTCAGTTTCATTAGTTCTCACTATTGCTTTTTCTGTTTTCTATTTCAGTGATTTCTTTAATCTTTATTTCTTTCCCTCTGCATGATTTGGGTTTCCAGTAATGTTTGTTTGCTTCTTAATATGGAAGCTTAAGATTGGATTTGAAACTTTTCTTTTTTTCTAATATAGGCATTTAAATTTATACATTTCTCTCCAAGCATTTTTAAAGTTTGTCCCATAAGTTTTGGTAATTTTAATTTTCATGTAAACTATTTTCTAATTTCACTTGATTTATCCTTTTATGCATTGTTTAATTTCCTAATACTTGTGGATTTTCCAGATTTTTTTTTTCTGTTGTTAACTCCTAATTTATTCCATTGTAGTTGAAGAACACATTTTGTATGAATTCTATTATTGAGACTTGTTTTTAGCCTACCATATGATCTATCCTGGAGAAAGTTTTCTGTGCACTTAAAAGGAATGTGTATCCTACATTCCTTGGGTAGAATGTCCTATATTTTTCAGGTAGGTCCAGTTGGTTGATAGTATTATTCAAGTCTTCTATATAATTCTCTGTTTAGTTCTATTCATTGTCGGGAATGAATAATTGAAATCTCCAACTCTAATTGTTCAATTATCTGTTTCTCCTTTAAGTTATGGCAGTTTTACTTCATGTGATTTGAGGCTCCATTGTTAGATACATATACATTTATAATTGTTTTATCTTCCTGGTGAATCGACTCTTTTATAAATATCAAATGTCTATCTTTTTCTTAGTAATTTATTGTTTTAAATTCCATTTGTCTGATATTAAGGTGGCTACTCCCACTCTTTTATGGTTACTATTTGCATAGTATCTCCTTTTTTATCCTTTTACTTTCAACGTCTTTGAATTGATGGTGTACCTCTTGTAGAAAGCATATGGTTGATCTTGCTTTTTTTTAAATCTAGTCTGACAATCTCTGTCTTTTGATTGACTGGGCTACTTATATTAATACTAGAGGCCTGGTGCATGAATTTGTACATAGGTGGGGTCCCTCGGTCTGGCTGGTGATCAGGGCTGATTGTGGAGGGGGGGTTGCCTGCTGGGGGGAGGGACCATGGGAGGTTGGCCCCAGGAACAAGCTAACCAATGGCCGATTCTGCAAGGAATTGGGCTCCCTCCTCCCTCCTATCTGGGTCCAGGGTGCAGGTGAACCAGATTCTGGGCTGTCAGGGTCCCAGCAGCAAGGTCTGGGTCAGTGTGCATCATAGCTACTGGCCAGTCATCCAGTCGTAATGGATATATATATATATATATATATATATATATATATATATAGAGAGAGAGAGAGAGAGAGAGAGAGAGAGAACACGTGATCTGGTTGGGTTTACATTAGTCTTTTCTGCTATTTATTTTTTACTCTCTTATCTTTTTGGTTCCTCCATACCTACTTGACTGCCAAGTATTTTTCAGTGTAACATTTAAAAGCTTCTCTTGATTTTTTAAAAACATTTTTGGAGTTATTTTCTTGGTGGTTGCTTTATACTACATGCATCTGAACTTATCACAACCTACTTCAGATTAATACTAACTCAATTCCAGTAAAATATAGAAATTTGGCCCCAATATAGCTCCATTCCATTTCCTACCCTTTGTGCTATTATTGTCATATATATTACTTGTATATGTGTCAGCCCAACAATATAGCTTTGTAGGTACGCATTTATGAAAGACATAATCTTATGTCTTTCAAAGATGTTAAGAAAAGAAATAAGAGAAAACATATTTATTGAGTCTTTTATATTAACCCACATATCTACTATTTCTGGTGTTCTTCAAGGTATCTCCTGGTATGATTTCATTTCAGCCTGAAGGACTTACTTTAATATTTATCGTAAGGCAATTCTGCTAGCAACTTTGGATTCCAATTTTCTCCTCTGAAGATTGTTGTTGATCCTTTTGTTATTGCTGTTTTGTTTTGTTTCTTTCTTAAGTTAGTTTGTTTTTTTGTTTAATAACTTGGCTGAGTTGTATCTGTGAAATCTTTTCCCTGCAGTGTGTGACTGCTAATATCTCTGTTCAGCTCTTTTATCCCTTTTTTTAATGTTCTTGTTTTTATTTTTTACTCTGGCTTCCTATGGGACATGTGTGTGTAGCTTAGTGGCCTATTAATATTTAGACAGAGGATGTGCTCAAACACCTTGAACCAGTAAGATTTCTGTCTTTTTTAATCTTCACCCAAGGATATGTTTGTGTGTGTTTTTAAAGTTGATTTTAGAGAGAGGAAAGGAGAGAGGGAGTGGGAGAGGGAGAGAGAGAGAGAGACATCAATGTGAGAGAGAAACATGGATCAGTTGTCTCAGGTATGCACCCTGACTAGGGAGTCAAAACCACAACCTAGGTATTTGCCCTGACTGGGAATTGAACCCGCAACCTTTTGGTGTATGGGATGATGCTTCAAAGAACTGAGCCACCCAGCCAGGGCAAGATTCTGTCTTTTGCCAATAGGTCTGTGTGTGGGTGAGGGAGTGCTGATCTCTTTCATGTCTCCTGTGCATATACACACAGTCCTAGGCTTAATGAGAAGGTCGTGGCTAGCCTGGACCCTTTCCCATCTCCATTGGGAATACCGATAGTCTCATAGAATATGCCTGCCCTAACCATGAAAGAGACTCAAGCTAAAAAACATTGTGTTTTAGGAAGAGTTTGGTATAAAGAAAAGGACTTGGGATTCTATTTTCAAAAACTGAAATTCAAGATCCAGCTCTGCCACATCCTGGCTTTGTAGACTTGAACCGTGCACTTCTCTCTAAGCTTTCATCTGTGGGCCAAGAATTATTCCATGCATGTCTGCTTCATACAGGAACTCAGGCCAGGTTCTTGGGTGACATCACAAAGAATGAGAAAGACCAGTTTCCTCTGTGTAAAGGTTACCATGTAGCCTCAGTTGAACAATCTATAAGTCAGGGAAACTACTAATACCCATCTCGCTGTGTTAGGAAAATCAGTTGTGATGGTGGATGGAAAAGCACTTTGCAATCTGTAGCTCCTGCCTATTTCATTTGGGACAGAGCCCAGGGCCAGCCCCTGACAGCTGACAGCTCACCGCAGGCCCTGTGCATGTGATTTCACGGCCTCCTCCGGCCACAGAAACAGCTCTGGCATTGCCGCAGCTTCCTTCCACATGCAGGGAAGGCTCATCCAGTTCCATCGCGTTAGGCACTCAACTTCTCTAGGCCTCTGCCAGGGTTGCCTTCAGCCCTTATTACCCACAGGAGACAAGCTCTCAGACACAACTGCTTATTTCTAGCCTCAGCTCCTGCTGCTGCTATTTCTGTTCTATTTCTGATCCACAAAGATGTTTGCTCTGTTCCCAGTGGAGCGGGTAGTCGACAGGTACCTTCATTGGATACCTTCTATAATAATTGCAAGGAATTTTTGTCGAAGGCCCAGTCATCCGAGCCCTGCTTTTTCTAGAAGGGTGCCCTAAAAGCACACCACATTTTCTACAGACTTGCTGTACTAGTTTCCTATTGCTGCTGTAACAAATTACCAGAAACTTATTGGCTTAAAATGACACAAATGTATTATCTTACAGTTCTGGAGGTCAGAAGTCTAAAACGGGTTGGCGGGGCTATATTCCTTCTAGGCAAGAGTCTATGGAGAATCTATATTCTTGCCTTTTTTTCCAGATGCTAGAAATGCATGCCTGCATTTCTTCCCTCATGTCCTCTTTCTCCGTCTTCAATGCCAACAGCTGTTGTGCTGCCGCTGTACATGGCACTGTAACCCCCTTGATTTTAGATGTCCCCTTGACCCAGCTTTTAATCTGCAATGTCCTGCATTTGTAAGGGACTTACAGCTGTTAGTTTAATAAAGAAATATATGATCCAAAGAATAAGTAAAATTTTAAAATAGATACAAACTAGCACATAATTAAATGGCCTTTGAATCTTTCTCTCTGGCTCTGCTTCCATCAGCACAACGCTCCAACTCTGGCTCTCCTACTTCTCTCTTTCTTTCTTCTTTTTTTAAAAAAATATATATTTTATTGATTTTTTACAGAGAGGAAGGGAGAGGGATAGAGAGTTAGAAACATCAATGAGAGAGAAACATCTATCAGCTGCCTCCTGCACACTCCCTACTGAGGATGTGCCCGCAACCAAGGTATATGCCCTTGACCGGAATCGAACCCGGGACCTTTCAGTCTGCAGGCTGACGCTTTATCCACTGAGCCAAACCAGTTAGGGCCTTCTCTCTTTCTTGATCCCCAGTGGGTTTTTTTGGGCCCATCCAGACAATCCAGAATAATCTCATCTGCAAAGTCCCCTTTGATATGAAAGGCAACATATGCCCAGGTTCTGAGGATCAGGACTTCTTTGGGCAGCCATCATTTCATCTGCCACACTAGCCCACAACACAGTGCTGTGAGCTCTCTTCAGGCTCCCTAGCCTCCAGGGGCTAACCTGACAAATTCATCTATGCTAATGGATGCAGAAGCCCTATGTCTTCCTTCAGGGTGCCACACAGGTTTCTAGAGGCAATGCTTCCATCTTGATATGTGGTCCAAAGAGTGGCCTGAACCATGGGGCTATTAGGCATGTGTGTGTGTGTGTGTGAACCCACTCACATGTAGGTATACTAATCAATGACTGAAGAGGCTACTTTATGAGGGCCAAGTCAATGAGCCAATAAAGCCCAAGGGTAGAATTAGTGGTGAATGATAAGTTTCTAAGGAGGACATGCTACTCAGACCTTCATCACTCCAGTTGCCTATCAATACCCCAAAGGATCAAGGGTCGGACCATGAAACTGAGAACCAATTAATCAGCCAACTACAGCCTCCAGTGACTGTGAACATAAAGGGGGCTGTGTCCCGGGAGAAACTCCCCATTCCAAGCTGCACTTCAGCTCAAAATGTGGCCCAGGTTCTAGCTATCCCTGGAATAGAGTCTACTTGAGAGGTGTTCAGGGATTCTTTTAAGAATATTGCAAACCCTTGGTGTGGGAGAAGGAATTGAAGGAAGGATGTAAACTGCTGGTAATTAAACTAGACTCCTCTGAACCTGCCTGACATAACTTCCTGAGGGTCTGAGACTCCCCAGGTACAGGGAGAGAGACTCACGGGATCCACATGCCAACCTACATACAGGGAAAGAAAAATCAGCAAGTAGTTAGTTAAATAGTGGTCCCCAAAATATATGTTCAACTCCAAATCCCTGGTACCTGTGAAGTTGACATTATTTAGAAACAGAGCCTTTGAAGATGTAATTAAGGGTCTTCAAATGAGATCATGCTGGATTTAAGATGGGCCCTAAATCTAGTGACATGGGTCCCTGTAAGAGACAGATTTGAAACAAAGACACAGAGGAGAACGCCATGTAAAGATGGAGGCAGAAATTGAAGTGATGCATCTACAAGTCAAGGAACACCACAGATGACCTGCAATCACCAGAATCCAGAAAGGAGGCATGGAATGGATTCTCCTGCAGAGCATCCAAAAGGTACCAACCCTTCCAACACCTTGATTTTGGACTGCTGGCTTCCAGAACTGGGAGAGAACAAATTTCTGTTGTTTTAAGCCACCCACCTTATATTAATTTGTTATAGCAGCTACAAGAATCTAACACACAACGGTATAACAGGAGTGGACCAGAAGGCTTATTTTGGCACTGTGGTGCTCTAGTCATCTATGGCAGCATTGCTAGCCATTCCAGAACTCTAGGACGATGTTTCTCAACCTTTTGAAAATGAAATCATCTTGGTAAACAGAAGAATCTCAGTAGCAGAGTTCCACCCAGGTCCTCCACCAAAAACAAAACACCCTTGAGAATCAGTGCCCTGAAGAAAGTTGAGTTGATATAGGAAGAGTCAGCCCCTCCTAGCTGTCTACTCCCTTCTTGTGTAAGCATATGAGTGAGGGCTTGGGGAGGGGCTTTGAAGAGGGGCTAAAAATCCATTTTCCATTTTCAAGGTAGGTTCATGAAAGAGATCAAAAGCTTGTCTTTCTGGAGAAGAAAAATATGTTCCTTTGACTACATTCCAAGACACCGGAAGTAGCAGAAATCAAATATACCCCTAGGACTTCTTGAAAAGTCATAGAATGCCTCAACCTGATAATTCCTCAGACTTTATTAATTCATAATATTGTGTTCCATCAAGATCATCACTTTTTATTATCTTGCTGCTCTGAATTGAATACCCCTTATTATTCTCATCTACAGGGGCCATAAATTAAAATTATGTAGAATTTATAATCTTACAGTTCATTATCTATGATTGGTATTCTCTCACTGCTTTTTTCTGGACCTTCTATATCCCCTGACAAGAAATATGGCAATGGAGTCTAAATACCATCTAACCAATAAATGTTGAGCTAAAAAAAACGTTAGTAACTATACTAGCCTAAAGGGCACCCATCACTCCTCCTTATCTCCACTACCAGCATACCTTTCTGCCAAAAAGACAGAGGAAGTGAGATCCTAAAGCGTTGGGAGTTAGAACTGGAATGTAGGTCCTTGTTTTGCCATTGTGCAGATTGGGCATGTCACCCGTCACCTTTATCTCTTTCTCTGAAGGTCAAGGGACGCTATGATATACACCAGCCTGCTTCGTGAGGAACAGCCCTGCTTCAAGGAACAGGTAGTGATGTAATTAGTTGACTCAAAAAGGAATGTGAGGCCCATTACTGAAAGCTCTGAATGCCTCTCAGTGACATTCCAGAAGTGGCCCTATGACCTGGGAGGCAGGTCCCTTGTTTCTAAGACTGATCAAGGATGTGTGAGTATAGACTCCCCTGTTAGACCCCAGGGAAAATAAACACAAGTTTCTAACAGTGGTGAGATCTCCACAAGTTATGTTTGGATATGTTTGTTCACTAAAGATTTTGATGAAATAGACTGGTGTAGCCAAAGTGACATTTGTCATGGCTATTCACATCATTGTCTTTAGTGATGTGACATACTATCATGTCTGAAAGAGCAATGATATTTCAGAGAGATAGAAGTTGGCAAAAATCACTAAAAGAAAATGAATATCCCAATCTTGATTGATTCATCTAATTGGAAAAGGTTCACATTCAGTACATGCCCTGGTTCTTGGGATCCAGTTTTATAAAAACATAAAGGCATTGATAGATCTCCACATTGATAAGTGATTGTCCTTCCCTCCACTCCTTCTTCCTTTCTTTTTTTCTCACAGTACTCAGTGTAATATGAAGATGTCAGAGATCACAAGATAGAGGCTGGAGGAGGAGAAATAGGCAAAGAGTGGCAATGCATAAACTATTGGCATTGTTTTTTAAATTGTTTAAAAATTTTAAAAGCACCAGATTTCAAAGTTATAAAATCTGACTCCACAAAGTTTGTGTACCATGGATACTTACCTCTCTCTCCTGATCTCACTGAGTTGTGATTATAATTCAATAAAAACCCTACAGTAATGAAAAATGCATGTACTGCCAGGACTATTTCTGGAGCTGGGAACTGGGACCCAGAGATATCCCTAGTGGAGGCTGAATGGGAATAAGTCTGAAAAGGGGACTTACATCAAAAGTACAACATATATAACAATGCCTCAGAATCATCGGAGACACTTATAAAAACATAAATTTTCCAGAGTTCCATGGAAACTGAATCTGCAATGAAATACTGTTTTTCATCTACCACATGAACAAAAATGACAGTCTGACAATACCAGACACTGGTGAGGGTGTACAGTCCTAGGAAAGAATACTAACACATCACTATTGGGGGGTACAGCTTGGTGCCACCACTTTGGAAAATAGATTAGCATTACTCATTAGAATGGAAGCTGCACCCCATGACCCAGCAATCCCATTTCTAGATCTATGCTCTAGGAAAACTCTTAGACATGCTCATGCACGAAGGCATATACAAAAATGCTTACACTAGTGCTGCTGGCAACAGTAAAAACCTGGAAACAATCCAAATGTCTAATGAGAGTAGAAGAGATAGATTGTGAGATTTCCATGCAATGGATTAAAAACTAAATGAACCATAGTAACAAGCATCAAAATGGACAAACCACAAAATGACAGTATTATGCCATTTATATAACAGTTTGCAAACCTGGTCCATATGTTGTTTGGGGCTACATACATAAGTGGCAAAGCCATAAACAAAAGCAAACTTATGATGAACACAAAATACAGGGTAGTGTTTACCTCTGAGAAAGGAAGACATTTAAAAATATTTTTTAAAATTTATTGATTTGAGAGAGAGATTGATTTGTTGTTCTACTTATAGGAAGAGGATTTTTATCTAGGTGGGGGATAGATAGTAAAGGGATGGACAACATTCAAATTCCTACACTTGGTGGGGAGAACACAAGTGTTGATTTTACTGTAATCTTTAATCCATGCATATATGTTACATCTACATTTTTGCACATGCCAAATTTCATAATAAAAATTTGAAAACACACAGATTTCTAAACTCCATCTCAGATCGACTGAATCATAGTCTCGGCTATGGGGTCTGTGCAGTATTTTGTATAACTTCTCCAGAATATTTGGATGCACTATCAGGTTAAGAGCCACTCACCTACGTACAAACACACACCCCCTACCATACACATCAATATCCAGGTGAAAGCAGCTTAAAATATAAATCAAGGTCAGGCAATTTCCAGAGGCATAAAAAAAGAAAAGGTTAGCCCGGGAGAGTGTGTAGGAAAAAATGGTCTCTCCTCACAGGGTTCCAGGCTGATGAGGAAGCCTAAGAGCATTGTGCCACCTCCAAGGACCCCCCCCCCCCGCCCCGCCCACCCGAGAGCAGCATTTCTCAACCTGTGGGTTGCGACCCCTTTGGGGGCTGAATGACCCTTTCACAGGGGTCGCCTAAGACCATCGGGAAACACATATATAATTACATATTTTTTTGTGATTAATCACTATGCTTTAATTATGTTCAATTTGTAACAATGAAATTGGGGTCACCACAACATGAGGAACTGTATTAAAGGGTCGAGGCATTAGGAAGGTTGAGAACCACTGCCTTAGAGCTTACCTGAGCCCTATCCATTAGATTCCGAGTAAGATAATCACCCCCAGAAATGGGCCCAGTGCAGGCTCTTGCCATAACCTTTGCTACAAAGAAGAAACACAATGTGGCAGAAGTGTCTATGTCTAAGACACACCACAACAGACATCTAGACCTGGACCCACATGTACACGCTGTGCGATCTTTAGCAAGTCACTTGCTCTCTCTGAGCCTAGCTTTCTCACTTCCTTGTCTCCCTCATAATACTGGAATCCAGTGAGACAGTGTGGGTGAAAAGGCTTTGCAAACTGAAAGTACCATGTCAGTTATTATTTCTTCCTAAAAGCCAAATACATAGGCTGTCAATTCTGAGTCAGCAGTTATCTGGGTCCAAGGAATTAGGGGCTCTAAACTTTGCCATAGAGAGACCTGAAGGCAGGAGTAGGGCTTAGTGCCTCTACATCTTTCTCTGGAATCTCAGCAAATATTTAACAGGCACCCACTACTTCTCCGGTGCCTCCCTTTTCCAGTCCATGATAATTCAGAAGGGGATGTGCATAAACAGCTCTGGACTACCAGAAGCACCTTGAATGCTAATAGGTAGCCTGAATATTCATTAATGGTTTTGAAACTAACATTTAACCCATTTACACAATACCTTCCAAATTAGGATTGCCAGGTTTAGCAAATAAAAGTGCAGGGCACTGAATTAAATTTACAATTTTTAGTATAGAATAATTTTTAGAGTATAAATATGTCCCAAGTATTGCATGAAATATATGAAAAATAATTTGTTCCTCAAGTTTAACTGGGTGTCTTGTTTTTATCTGGCAACCTTGTTCCAAATGGACAAACAGATCAGCACTTTCTCCTACATCTTACATTGGGAAATCTGCATGAAAGAGAGTCATGAAATCCTGTCTCCATTACTTGGTAAGAGAGCAAAGGGTTGGACTGATCTTACAATTGGACTTGCATCCTCCCCCTCCTTGCATGGCTCAAGAAGACATGGAGAGGCACAGATATTAAAAGCAGGTTTCAAAGGAAATAGAGTAGAGCAGGGGTGGGGATGCCTTAACTTTTCAAACAGAAATTGACATTCCAGCTATCCTGGCCCACCCAGAACACTTGGCAGTGGCCTCTGCCCTTACCTCTGGGCATCTCCTTGGAATGCTCTGCCTCGGGCCCGTCCAGCAGGTCCATCTGGGAGGCCTCCTCCGAGGGGACACGGCGCCAGGACCAGCTCTGGTTCCCGAGGTCATGCAGTGGAGGGGAGTACTCCAGCTCACAGGGGAAGTCAAAGCTGCACTCCAGCCCTGCAATGACAGTGACAGCCAATGGTCAGTGGAGCAAACTGTTTCCCAAACATGACCATCCAGCCCTAGAGCCTTACTCCTGCATTCCAGGAAGTTGGCCTTTGTCACACACGCATCTTCACCCTATCCCCAGGTGGTAAGTTGTCAACTTCACAAGTGGCTGGCTCCATGTTGGTGAAAAGGGGGCTAAGAGAGAAAAAGGTGTTCTTTGTATGACTCAGATTATGGGAGGTGTCCTCAGAGATGGCAGGAAAACTAACAGGTGGGACCCTGAGAAGTTCTGCTTCCTAGGAGGTTACCTGGTGACATGGAGAGGACTGAGGTCAAGTGGGAAGCATCTGACTTTGCAATCAGATAGGTCTGGATCTAAGCCTGGCACTGCCACTGACCAGCTGGTCATCCCAGGAAATAAACTTAACATCTCTGGCCTCAAATTTCCATACCTACACATGGGGGATGATAATACCTACTTTGGAAGTTTTCTGTAAGAACTAGTGGATCTTGCATTACCTATCCTATGTGCATGAGCCTTGCCCATTGCTGAGGCCCAGGAAAAATCCTAGTCAGGTCCTGCCCTATCTGAGAAGAGAAAGTCAAAGGGAATGTAAATCTCACTCACAGCCTTTTTTGCCAGCTCTGTTGTCTACCCTTCAACCCCTCTCTAGAAAAGAGGGCCAAGGCTATGCCAGCTAATCCATGTTATTCTCTCTTGGGGTGGGAATGGGGTCGGTCACTGGGTAAGGAGAAAGAAGGAAGAGGGATGTTTTATGATCTTTTTCTGGGCTTCTTTGGGGGATAATCATCCTTGTGCCCAAATCATTCCATTTTTGCTCTACTTTTAGAATACACTCACCTTGTCTTTCCCTTCCTTACTCATTGTGCATTACCTAAAGAAGATGAAGTACTTTTAACCAGGTAGGCTCTCTAAGCTAGCTGATGCAACAACAGAACATGTACCAAAATGCAAAATATTCATCCACCTTTTACTTCATCATCTCCCCTCAGCATGGGGATGTGAAGAAAGAAATAACATGATACAAAGAATGAACCTCTGGAAATTTGGTGGTGTCCAGGCTTGGCCAGTCTCTTCCCATGTATGGAACTTTGTGCCCTCAACTGTAAAACAAGGGGTATAGACAAGATGATTATAGTCTAGCTCGGCCGCTGACTTGCTGGTTACCTTGAATAAGCCACTTACCCTCACTGGGCCTCAAGTTCCTCAAAAGGAGACCTAGACAAGCTGCTTTCTAAAGTCCATATTGATGTGACTTTTTAAAGGGTCCAAATCCTGGCTCTCAGAAGGGTTATAATTAATTGGATAAATAAATCTGTGATGGTGCTAATGGGTGCAAAGTCCCAGTTATCACTGTGTGTTTTAATAGCTGATTCTGGGCTATTGCTATCTTGTTCTCCAAGAAGGGTCTGCTGTTGAGAATTTCAGAATGCAGAGAAGTGGGGCTGATTCTAGTTGCAGGCAGCTGGTCACTAGATTTCCAGGTAGCTGGCCCTGTCCTGGAGGGGAGTAAAATGAATCCCATTGACATGGGCCAAACTAGGGGGAGAGGAAAATATCCTTCAATTACACTCCTATTAAGTACCTTTCTTCTTCTCAGCCAGTAGGGATTTATGTGCCAGCTGCTCTCCAGGAGCTGCCATTCTTCTGGTTCTAAGGTTAATACCACTCGCCCTTTCACGATTCAGGCAGTTCACCTTTATAATGGCAAAACTGAACAGGCCGAGCTAGCCTTGTCTGAGTTGACATGACACTTGCTGCCTACATATTTCATCAGCCTGGAAGACTTTCTACCTGCCTCTGGGGCTGAGCTGCTGCTATGAATTGGTATCCATGAATTGTAGACTGCTTTAATCTTCAAGACTTTCTCGCCAGGCACCTGGTTTTGATAGCAGAATGCAAGGAGAAAACTGATCCAACATTTTGTTCTCTGGGACACAAAAATGATCCTCATAATGAAAGGTATAGCCACTGAATGTGGCCCTTCTGGGAAGGTTCAAAAAGACCCAGCCACGTCAGGAAATGATCAAGTCAGAAGGCGGGAGAGGAAGTTACTGACCATCCCCAAACCACATTGACAATTATTGTACCTTTCTCAAAGCTTCAATTTCTGTGGCCCATCCTCTCTCTTATTTTTTTCTCCAATTAAAGTCATCCAACTTCTATTTGGGACAGAGGTGTGACATGCATTCTTAGACACTGCCTGGCAAATGTGCAATCCGTCATCAAGTACCATCAATCCTGGGATCTTGGGACTCTGAAGAGTCTAATAATTGGCTGTGTTTGGAGCAAACCCTGCCTAGTGAAACAGGCTACGCAGACTCTCCAATTACCAAATGGGTTCGTTTTGAAATTCTTGCTCCAAGGCAGCCTCGCTTTAGCTGTCAAAGCTGTGCTCTTTGGCTTTAAATAGAAGTGGAGTTAACATTACTGCTCATTTGGGGTGAAATTAAATTGGGCCTTCCTACATTCTGATTTAATTTCTCATAAAACATAAGGATGGGTTTCCTTTTCCTGAGCTAGCCTCAGTGCCTTTTGTACAATAATACCTGGGATGTGTCTTTTCTTAAAAAAACAACACAAGTCTCATTTTCCATGGGTCTTTTCTGAGGTTCTAGACCAGTGATGGCGGACCTATGACACGCGTGTCAGACGCCAACTCATTTTTTTGGGTTGATATTTCTTTGTTAAATGGCATTTAAATATATAAAATAAATATCAAAAATATAAATCTTTGTTTTACTATGGTTGCAAATATCAAAAAATTTCTATATGGACACAGCACCAAAGTTAGGGTTTTTCAAAATGCTGACACGCTGAGCTCAAAAGGTTCTCCATCACTGTTCTAGACCTACAGTGCTTCTTCAATCTCTCTCCTTAACCCTCCTCTAACTCAGTCCTTGTGGGATGGGGGGGTCTATTTTACAAATGGAAGTCAAAGGGATTAAGAGCTTCAGTGAAGTGTTTAGCCTTAAGTAGCCCAATGGCAGAGGAAGTCCCCACCCAAGGGAAGGGTTGGAAAATAACATTCACTGCGTCCCAGCTCTCTGCCAGAGACATGCTAGGTATTGTCTTATGTTACTATATTTAATCTGTAGAAGAACAATGAGAAGCGAATGTCCTGTCTCTACAGAGGAGAAAACCGAGGCTCAGAAAGATGATTCTACTTGCTCAAAGATCAAAGGACTTTCCTGAGGCAGAACCAGAATGTGACCCAGGGCTGGATAATGAAGACCCAGGCATGTTCCATCACACCTCCACAGCTTCAAAATCTCAACCCACTTAAAGCAGCAGCAGTGGAGATGATGAAGAGCTTGATGACGGATCAGGCATGTGGGATAAAAGAAAAGCTGAAAAAAAGAATGACTCAAGAAAGATCTCAATCCACTATTATATTTTGGTTATTGGACCCAAAATCTGCAACCTCTTCAGATCTGCAAAGTCTCCTCCACCCTAAGGGGACAGAGAGTTATTTCCTCTGTGTCGGACCCATTTTGCAAAGTGACTGTGATCTTCAGAAGAATCCAGAGATTTCAACCCTACTTGATGTACCTGTTAGGAACCAGGGGAATCTAATCATTGAAAAACACAATAAGAAAAAGACATGCTTTCCAGAACTTGCCAATCACATAGTTGAAATCACAATTACCCACCTTTTAGCCTCTCCCATCATGAAAGAAAAATAAGGTAATGGAATCTCCTGGAAACAGTTCACCTGCTGAGAGTCAAGTGCGGTGAAGGGAAAGGTCTTGGCAGGGCAGTGAGGATGTTCTGGGGTCGGGCTTGCAAACAGCAGCTAAGGGGCCTCAGGAGGTCTATTTCCCTCTCTATGTCTCATTTTGTGCATCTGAAAAATGAAAGGAATCGAGCATACACTCTCTACGGTGCCCTCCATCTCTGAAGGTCATTTATTTTAAAGGGCTCATTCTGGGCCAACACAACCAATCCTATAGACTGTCAGTCAGTCACGTTCACTCTATCTTCCTCTAAATCAGCGGTTCTCAACCTGTAGGTCGCGAGCCCTTTGGCGGTCGAACGACCTTTTCACAGGGGTCGCCTAAGACCATCCTGCATATCAGTTATTTACATTACGATTCATAACAGTAGCAACATTACAGTTATGAAGTAGCAACAAAAATAATTTTATGGAACTGTATTTAAAGGGCCAGAAGGTTGAGAACCACTGCTCTAAATGAAAGCTTGTTGCCATCCCTAGCAGCAGATTCCATGGAAGGAGGCTGAATGTGCATCATACTCAATAAGGATTCAGGTTATCTCAAAATTTACTCTCAAAGAATTAGGAAGGAAAGTTCAGATAAATTTTACAGATGACTGTTCCAGGTGAGTGTGTGTGTGTGTGTGTGTTTTCATGCATTCTTATCAGTTTGTACCTATAATGCATTCTTATCAGTTTGTACCTATATTCTGAACTGTTCCATTAGCAGTTAGCTTCAAGACATTGTCCTAATATAAAAGGCAGTCATTCAGAAGACAACTATGGTAACTGATCAGAAAACCCTGTGGTGAGCCTGCTCGGAGAGATGCCTAGTTCTCTTACCAAATTCCCTTGGCTGTAAGTAAGTTGGCAATGACCGCCCACTCTGACACTGAGTCTGAGGGTGGAAACCTAGCCTCTCGATATGTGTGAGACTATCAAAGTTGTCATGCCCAAGGCCTATGCCTAGCTACTCAGAAAGAGATGGGGTCTTCCCAGACTGAGCCACATAAAGAAGATTGCATGTAAGTTCCAGGCATAGTCCATAACACCATGGAAGGATAGTAGGGCAATATGGTGTACTTTGGACACTTAGATCTTCCCTTTGGTGGGCTCTGGAAACAGTTCTCCTTTGTTTCCAGACTGACCTCAGGCTCAAAAAAATCCCTTGAGTCAAGGCCTTTTGTGTCTTCTTGATCTTGACCCTGGAAACCCAGAGACCTCCCACTAGTTTCTTCATCACTTTAGTCAATTTCAATTAAGGGACAAGCAACCTCCTTTCATTTTTAAGACACTTGTTCAAAGGCTGACCAATTTTCAGATGACCACAGGGTGGCAGGGGCCTTAAGAGCAACTGCCCCGGGGCAGTCACAGGAATCCACTGGTTAATGTCACACAGACTCAACCCATAACAAGGTTTGGAAGCAAATGTTACAGAGTAAAAACCAGCAATAAAATCAGAAGAACACATGTTTCTCAATCCCATAGGTACTTCACCCTTTTTCATTTTGTCTCTTACTACAAGTGTTTCAGAAGTCAAGCTTGGGATCAGACTTAAGTTCTTGACTCTGGTGTGTGTTTATAGAAGAGTCCCAAGCCCCAAGGGGAGGACCTTCATGAAGGTCGTGGAAAGTATTTTCATAACTGGTAACATTTCCTGAGGGCTTTCTGGGTCAGATGCTCTGTCAGGAACCCTACATCATTACCTTATTTAATCCCTATGAATTAGGCAGGAACCTTATCCCTGTGTAACAGAGGAAGATACTGGGGTTTAGAGAAGTGAAGCCACATGTGAGGTTACCAAGATAGGAAGTGATTGAGTATGCTATCACTGATCTGCTTCCTCCCTGGGACACCTCAAGCCTTGATGTCAGTATCTATAAACAGGGAATTACAACAAAATGGTAACAGAAATAGCTCCCCTCATTCAGAGCCACAGGCACCAATAGGGGCTGAGACCTGCAATGAGGCAGGACAGGAACTGAACCCATGGAGGGATAGGCAGGGCCCAGCTGGAGGCAGGACAGAAGCCAGGGCATCTGAGCTATCCTGAAAGGACCTGATACCACCTTTATAAAGTTGAACGTAGAACACCCTAGTGAAGAATGAATCAGAGGACACATTTCCCAGATGCAAGTCTTAATCCCAGTGGGTATGTGACTCAGAAAGCCATGGCTACATGTACAGTAAGGCCCAGGGCTCGAAGTTCCCATTTAGGTTTCCTGATGTCTTCCAGATATCGGCTCTGTTTCTTGGGTAAGGCTAGGGGTCTCAGTAGAGGGAACTGAGGGTGGGGTATGCAAGGTTTCTATGGCCGTCAGGGGCCCAAGAGAGAGTTTATCCAACTGGATACTTGGCCATGGGAATGCATCTGAAAAAAAATTATCAGGTTTGCTGCTAGTTTAAAATATGGCAACATGACTGTGATTTTGTCTTGGGGTTATTTTCCTTTCTCTAGTTACCTTGACCTGATGTTTAATTGCCATGATGCAGATAGCCTTGATGTTGGGCCTGCCACTCCTCACTGGTAAAATGGTGGTCTCTATGGTACCACCCAGCCCTACAATCTTTTCCTATGTATCTATGCCCACTTGAGTTATTCATTAAGTGATCTTAATATCATCTTTCTCAGGGATAGAGCACAAGACCAAAAATTTGACTCCAATTCTGCCGCCTGTCAGCTATGTGGTATGGGGGCGGGGGTGCTCTCTCTCTCATTCTCAGACTTGGTCATCTCAGTGATAAGACTAACTTCCCAGAACTGCTTGGAGGACTCAAGGAGATGCTGCATGTGCTTGGAATGGAGAAATTCCCAACTGATTCAGAATTCATACAGTCATGCCTTTTTTAAACACAAATTTGTGTTTACCATGAGAAATAGTATTTATGTATGGCATTCCAATTGATGGCAAATGACCATTCCTGAGAATTTTGTTATAACACGAAAGGTTGGTATGTCTGACTTTAGGTGATATTCAGAGTCAGAGGCTATTAAAACTTGAAACTACATTTAAGATCTATTGGACAGATGGATGGGGGAAAAATAAAAAACAAAACAAGATCCAGGCAAGAAAAAAGGCTTTCCCAGGGTCACGTGGCTGGTCAAAGAGTCCCTCACACACAGTGTGGAGGGCATTTCTACTCACTGTGGAGGCCTCGCCAAATGCCATCCTCTCCCAGCAGCACCAGGCCCAGGACAGGCTGAATGTCAGTTACTAAATCACCAGCTCTCACCTCCTCAGCTCAGCTTACTGGCACACTTAGGCTGAGGCTGGATTGCTTCATGGCTGGCATAGACAGATACCAATGTATTCCTGACAAGCCTGATTTGTGCATTCAACAAGGAGCCATAGGCAGATGTGGCAATTCTCTTGCAGGTGAATTATACGGTTCTCTGAGAAGTCAAATAACAGAGCTTCATATTTGAAGCTACAGGTGATTATATAGAGTCCTAGAAATCAGCATAAAGACAGTACCCAGCTCAGGGAACTTCCTAAGTTGCCACAATCCTGAGGCACAAGGCAGGGTCTCCTTTTCCTAAGTGATTCTCTCCTTTTCCTAAGTGATTCTCCAGAACTTCCAAACTGTTGACTTTCAGGGTCATGAGGAACCAGAGACATGATGAAGTTCGTCCAAGGATGATTAATGGGTGGGTTGCAAAATTGGTACTAAAACCCATTTCCTAACCCTGTGATTTTTATTGTTGGTATTATTATTATTATTATTATTCAAAGTTGTGGGTAACAAACAAACAATACCTTAAAGAATTAGGAAATTTCCAAAAATCTAGAGTGTGCTTTTCTGGAATAAGCTAGCAAAAACATACATGACTAGGTTTCAAATAATCTCCAGTAAGGCTTTCTGGGTTCTCTCATCCTACATGGACTCCTCTGCCAACAAGCTGCTTTTGATGGTTGCTGAAAGCTTCCTGCTAGAGAGCAGGTCTTGGCATAGGCCAGAAGATCCGGTGAGAGCAGAGGGAGGGAAGCAGTGGCTTAGGAGGGAAGGATAAAGATCACCAGAGCCAGGCCAGTGTGTTTCAGTGATTGAGCATTGATTCGTGAGTCAGGAGGTTTGATTCCAGGTCAAAACACACATTCAGGTTGTTGGATTGATCCCCAGTAGGAGGCATGAAGGAGGCAGCCAATTAATGATTCTCTCTCATCACTGATGTTTCTATCCCTCTCTCTCCCTCTCCCTTCCTCTCTGAAATCAATTTTAAAAATCTTAAAAAAAAAAATCACTAGAGAATTCTTGGAAACTCTTCCAACTTTGGGCCAATCAGCTTCTGCTTTTGGGCAATTCATTTAACCACTTGAATCTTAGTTTTTTTGTGTGTATAAACCTGAGATACTTAGCACAATAATTATGCTGATAAAGATAGTATCTGCTGTGACAACCAAGTAAGGACATGAATGTAGAAGTGCTTTCTTAACAATGAGATACTGTGTATGGATGTTCTTACCACCTTGGTCTCCCTGAGCCTCAGATTTACCACTGGAAACTGAGGGATTAGATGAACTGACTTAACTTTGGAGGACCCAGGTACCCTCCTCCCTTGCTCTGTTTCAGAACCAAACTTCAGGGGATACCCGAGTGTCTGGGGAATAATTAGGAGCATCGATGACGCATGGAGTCAGGCTGCTCATGATGAAAGCTCAGTCACTTTACTAGATAGGTACCTCAGGGAAAATCATTTAAATTCTCTATGCCTCACTTTTTCATCTGTAAAATGGGGATTAAAGCAGAAACCACCTCAGGGAATTGTGAGGAGAATTAAATGCAGTTTGTACATCAAGCACCTACTAGTAGAGCAGTGACCCGCACGTGATTTTGTATGAAATGGTAGCCATCATCCCTGTGGCCCTTTGGGTGGCTCCAGGGTTCTGTTGGCAGAGGAGAGTGCCCAGCACTGAAGGCAAACCTTGTTGAAAGTCCTTACCCAACCTTTGCTTTCTGGCATGCTAACCAAGCTTCCCTTTGGAAGTGAAGTCACATTAGACCTTGAGTAAAGAGAGCTGGATTCTAGCCCTGGCTCTGTGGTATGACTTCAAGCACATCTTTAACCTCTCTAGGCTCAGTTCCTCATATGAAAAAATGAAGTGGAGAAATAAAATGATTTTATTTGGGCAGATGGCCAAAACAGAATCCCAAGAGTCCTGACTTCCAACCCAGCTCAAATAATTAGGGGCTTCTACTGCCCCCTTTCTAGGTTATCTCCCAAGGAGGCACTTAGCCCACCAGTCACCTTTGATATTAATCCACCAGCTGCCATCAACATCTGATCATTTGCTTCATAAAACTAAGTACCAAACCTGGCCCCTGCCTGTCCCCTCCTACAACCCCTATTCATTTGTCATGGGGCCCTAGAACTGAAATCATACACTTCCTACCAGCTTGTTCCCTAGAATGTATCTGGGAACCAATCACCCAATTCAAGACATCTGTTTATCTCACTTATAATCAATCTGCAGTTAAGAAGGGCCAAGTCTCCTTCAATCAATCAATTATATAAACACGGCCTTGGAAGACAGTCTTGGAAGATGCTGTATACTATGCATGCCCACATGGTGGGACATAGGCATTAAAAGCTTAATTCTCATTTCTCTTATTGATGGCCCTAAAAATGATACAGAAAAAACAAATGGGACTTTGCTCATCATCCCAGAACAGAAAATGGAAAGTAATGAAAATCGTAGGCATTCTGAAGTCATTAGCCCAGCGTCCTCATTTACAGATGGGAAAACTGAAGGTGAAAGGAGTGACTTGGCCAAAGTGGAGTGGCCTAGGGTCTGGAGAAGTAAGAGTGTGGAGACCAGAACTCAGGTTGGACTTCCAGTCCAGTTCTCAGCCTTCGATTTCCAGGACGCATCATGAAAGTGACCATACAAGTGGGGTCTCCAACAGAGTTAAGCAGGCTCCAGAGGGCATGATAGAAACCCTAGTAGTACATACACTGCTCAGCATGACATCCATCCAAATGAGATCCTTCCTGAAACCAGAAGGCTGGCAGACAGCTCTGAGGAATGCAGCATCCACAACAACCAGAAGAGGCTGTTGGTCATAGACAGCCTCTACTTCACAACATGCAAAATGACCCTCCCATTTACTCTTCTGTCTCTGCTGCTGAGGATCTGCTGGAGGATGGAGGTGAATAAGGAGTTCATTTCTGATGCCAATCTCAAAAATGAGCAGATACCAGGTGACATGTGGGCCCACAGGGCCTGGGTTTGAATCTCAGCTCTGCCATCAGCCCTAGGCAGATCACTGACCTCTCTATGCCTCTCTCCTGATTAGTAAGATGAGGCTATTTAACCAGATTGCTTCGGGTCCTGACAGCTTGCAATTTTTATGAATTTCTCATAGACCAAATTATTCTAGTCGTCTGTTCAAATGCTAGTTAAAATCCTATTAATCTGAGGTCTCTTCTGATATAAAGTTTTGCATACAAGGTTGCTCTTGACAAAACATTTCATTTCAAGAGGATTTCCTCTCATTTTTCTCACTCTTGATCAGTCATTTTCCTGCATATGTTTTGGACACATGCCTTTCTAGGCTGGTTAGAAATGCTCTGTATATAATATGCAGATGTCCCAAAGCTGTCAAAACAAAAATTCCTCAGCTCACTCATGTCTACTGAATATGCTTTTTAAGATTAAGAGATGAAATAAGCCTTTCCAAAGTAGTTAAAGCCACAGCTTTGAATTCTAAACCAAAGTATGGCCAGCCCAGGTACTGTTCTCCCTTTAAACAAATTGGTCCTGAAACCAATTAGAACAGCGGTCTCAATCTGTGGGTCTCGACCCCTTCGGGGGTCAAACGACCCTTTCACAGGGGTCACCTAAGACCATCGGAAAACACACATATAATTACATATTGTTTTTGTGATTAATCACTATGCTTTAATTATGTTCAATTTGTAACAATGAAAATACAACCTGCATATCAGATATTTACATTACAATTCATAACAGTAGCAAAATTACAGTTATGAAGTAGCAATGAAAATAATTTTATGGTTGGGGGTCACCACAACATGAGGAACTGTATTAAAGGGTCGCGGCATTAGGAAGGTTGAGAACCACTGAATTAGAATGACTTTAGGAATAGAGGACTGCTGGGAACATTCTATCTTTTCATAAAACAGAGATCCTAAGGGGTTGAAAAGCTCCAGGTTGGGAATTGAGAGACTTGTATATACTCCTAGTTTGCTCCTGGATTGTTCAGCAAATGTTGCAATTTATTAATATACTTATTAATAACCCAACCGAGGACAAACACTGGATTACATACTAGGGATGCAAAATGGAACAAGATTTGGATTCCTTGACCTCTAAGGGAGAAATACTTCATGTAGGTAGGGATGCAAAAATGACCCTCAGGAGGGAGATCAAAATTAGACCAAGCATTAGGGAGTCACCTGCCCAGGTGTGAAAGCTGACACCATGCTAGCAGGTGAAAGAATACATGGACATAAGCCTAGACAGCCCTGAGGGATCCTTCCCATGCTTGTCTGTCTGCCTGCCTGTCTGTCTGTCTGTCTTGCTCTCGGCTTCTCTTTCTCTCCCCTTTTGTCAATGCTTTTCCCTCTTTGGCTATGACAAGTGTTTTAAATGGATCTCTTTTGACTTGCTTTTCTTGTCCTTGTGTCAGCTAGTGAAACATTTATTATATTTTAACCTGACTTGTTTCCTTTCTGCTTCTTTTTACTAATCTGCTACTAACATAGAGATAAATTGTTGGTATTTATTGAGTGGATCTATGTGTCTTCATTTGAAAAGTAAGAGATATGATGAAGTAGAGCATTTTAAACAAATCTCTCCTTGAAACACCTAAGCCAACTGCTTTTTATTTAATTTCCATGGGTTGAGTTCTTTGGATCCCAGCAGGCCAGTGGTCCTCAGGGTGACAATGCTCCCTGCTCTTGGTTTCGTATGACTGGCGGCTTTGCTGTCCCCTTTGGGACTCAGTCTTTAGGGTGAATGCATCCAGAGGCCTTTTGCTTAAAGTGTTGTAGATAAACACACAGAGGCATAGACTAGGAAAACACTTGACTTTCCAGCTCAATGGAGTAGGGATGGGAAGAGACACAAGAAGTCCTGGCCTATTAGGGCAGAAGAATTGGTATGAAAGCTTTCAGACCTGACAGTGGTCCACTAGGGAGCTGGGAGCTGCTTTTCACTGGTGCAGGCTCTTGAGGGTGGAAGGACTGATCACAGCTAGCCACATTAAATATGTAATTTCAGAAATGTGATCAAACAGACTTGCTTCCTGAGTTATGAAGCAAATCCTACAGGGGACTAGAGAGCCTTTTTGTTTTCCATTTTTTATTTAGTGGTAGGTCGATTTTTTTTGAGGGAGAAATATATTTAATTACGCAATCTTTTCAATAAAAAAATGATTAGTGGCAACAGGGAAAGTAATTAAAATGTCTAATTTTTCTGTCTTTCCAAAAGCATCAGTCCCTAAATTGGATGGTCCCCTGGGCTTGGAAGCAGACAAAGTTTTAATAGAACTTTTATTTAAAGTCCAGCAATGGTTTTGTTGTGCCCTGATGTTGGGGTGTTAAGAGGAATCTTTCTTTCCCAGGAGTTAATGTTCTGGATATTGAGGACTGGAAGAATGAAAAGTTGTATTGGTTTATTAGAGCTGTCATAACAAAGTACAGTGGGGCCTTGACTTACGAGTTTAATTCGTTCTGTGACGGAGCTCCTAACTCAAATTACTCGTATGTCAAATCAATTTTCACCATTACAATGACACGTGATGCTGGGCTGATGTTGTGGCGTTCACTGTGACGTTCGCTGCGCCAACTAGCGGTGGGGAATCTGAAGCTGGCTCGTAATCCGAATTTTAGCTCGCAACTCAAAGCAAAAAATCGGCCGAGAGACAGCTCGTATCTCGAAAAACTCATTAGTCGGGACACTCGTAAGTCAAGGCCCCACTGTACTACAAACTGGGCGGCTTTAAACAACAGAAATTTATTCTCACAGTTC
This sequence comes from Myotis lucifugus, assembly GCF_000147115.1. Lineage (NCBI taxonomy): Eukaryota > Metazoa > Chordata > Mammalia > Chiroptera > Vespertilionidae > Myotis > Myotis lucifugus. The sequence continues at coordinate 687,234 of NW_005871182.1, forward strand.
TGGGGGCCAGAAGTCCAAAATCAAGGCATTACTAGGGCCACGCTCCCTCTGACAGCTCTAGGGGAGAATTTGTGCCATGCCTTTCTCATAGCTCTTGGTGACTGCCAGCACTCCTTGGCATTTCTTGGCTTGTAGAGGCATCACTCTAATCTCTGCCTCCATCTTTACATGGTGTTTATCCTGTGTGTGTCTTTGTCTGTTTACTCTAATCCAGTATGATTAGACCCTGTTTCTAAATAAGATCACATTCACAGGTCCTAGGGGTTAGGAGCTCAATATATCTTTTGGAAGGACACAATTCAACTACTAACAGGGACTATAGTCTATGGTAAGGAAGACAAGAGAGACCATGGTGCTTGGGCAGAGGGGGGCTATACTCACATTTAGGAGGAGGTGAATTGCCTGGCATACCTGGGACAGTCTCAATTTAGGGAAATCAAGTTTTAATCCTACAGCTGCCCCGATCTTGAATATCAGACTTGTCATTCAGTCCAAACACCAGTTTGGCTAGGAAATGAGGGCCCCCTCATAAGAGGAGACTTTATCTTTTAATTCACTTTGTGATGTGGTAGAAAGAGCACCCAACTTGGAGTCAGAAAATCTGGGTTCAGTCTTTTCTAACTGTCCACCTGCTCCATAACTTGGGAGCACATAAGTAAACTTCTTTGGCCCTCAATTTACATTTCTATAAAAACGTTTTATAAAATAATATCTACCCACCACTATTTTATAAGCTTAAGTGAAAAAAGGGTGTATGAAACAGTTTTATAAAGTATCAAACTTTTTTTTCCTATATGAAAATTATTTCTCTTCTTCACCTGGCCCAGAACCTTTGGTTATGTTTTAAATGTTGATCAGATTCTTCCCACACTCAGAGTGGGCAAACATGAATTACAGCTGGGCAGGGTACCATTTGTTCTGTGGCTCCAGAGCTCAGTGGCCCCAGTGAGTCATCAAACCCCTTAGTGGCCTTAATCTCTTAGCACCTGGAGCTGCTGGCTGGAACAGATTTTCTTTTTAAATATATTTTTGTTGATTTCAGAGAGGAAGGGAGTGGGAGAGAGAGATAGAAACATCAATGATGAGAGAGAATCATTGATCAGCTGCCTCCTACACGTCCCAGGGATTGAGCTTGTAACCCAGGCATGTGCCCTGACTGGGAATCAAACTACAGTGGGGCCTTGACTTACGAGTGTCCCAACTAACGAGTTTTTTGAGATACCAGCTGTCTCTCGGCCGATTTTTTGCATTGAGTTGACAGAGTAATTTGAGTTAATGAGCTCCTTAACGAGCTTGGTCTCGGAACGAATTAAACTCGTAAGTCAAGGCCCCACTGTATGACCGTCTGGTTCATAGGTCGATGCTCAACCACTGACCAACCTCAGCAGGGCTGGGACAGATTTTATTTGGGTGGGTAGTTAGAGCCCAAGCCTTGTAGTCAAGCCTATAAGTCAGTCTTGAGGCAGCAGAGCTGATGATAAAAGGATAAAAGTCTTTCTTTAGATGTCCTCCCTCCTCCAAAGCATAGAGATGAACGTGCAGCTCTCTGCTTGTCGGGGATGAAATTAGCAGGCTCCCATCGTTCAAGACAAGTGGCGAGGAAGAACTGAAATCGGGTACCAAATGCCACTGAAGAGAATATATTTTATACAACATGAAAGGCCCCAATGCAAATTAGAAGAAATATAGGGAGACCTCCAAAAGATAGGTCAAATTTTTTCCTCAAGCAGATAATTATAGGCTGGGGGTGAATAAATCTTATTAGCCTCTCTCTACTTCGTCTCTTCTCATAAAACACTGATGAAGAGAAAGCCACACTCCATTCAGGTCTGGACAGCTGGCCTGAGACAGCTGTCTAGCCGGGATGCCTGTGGTCAGGCTGTGGATGCCCACAACTCCTCCCCAGAATACAGGTGGAAACAGTCAGCCAGGCACAAAACTCCACCACTCAAGTGCCCACATCGACTTACTGAGACTTGGTTACTTCTCACTGTCTGAAGAATGACCCCTTTAGGCAGCAATTCTCCAGTCAAATTTCTCCGCCCAAGTTTGAGGCCTTAAAATTAATGAAGTTGTTAATATTTCTTAAAATCTCTTTCATGGCAGGCAGCTAGAAGGTGTGGATTTATCACCACTGATCCTGGTGGCCTCTTTAGTTCATACAGAGATATGGGCTGAGTGCCCACAAACATCCTTAAGGAGACAGGAGTCTTGGCCTTAACCCTGGCTTTAGTTTGCTCTGCAGTAGGTCTCAGGGTGAGTACTCAACCTCTGTGCTCTGGGGTGAGCCCCAAAGGCACTCTTTGTGGCAAAGAGCCAAGCTGCCTACAGAATTATGTCTCTGTTTTCTGAGCTCTGGGAGAGCAGCAACAGGTCTTACTCACTGTTGTATTTGTATCAATTACAGCATCTGGCACTAGACCAGGCACACAGAGATGGTGGTGGGGGCAGGTAGGTCTTTAATTCAGTCTAAGCTAAATTAAATATGGTAAGAAGGTGGAGATGCTCTGGAATTACCGCTGCACTCAGTCGAGGAACAAGCAGTCAAGAATCAGCTCTTCACACCCTGTGAGTCAAAAGCAATAATGGTGCTGACTTTGGCCTTCCCGTTAAGCATCGGGCAATGTCTGGCCAATGGTTTGGGTCCTCTCCTCTCTCAAGAAGGGAAATCATGAGGATTCTAGATGACAAGGATACGGCCACAGAGAATGAATGCAATCTTCTCTGAGTCATGCAGGAGGCAAACCTGCCCTTTTTGGACATTCTGTATTTTATAAAAGTTGAATGACTTTGAAAACAAATTCAAAATTTTATCCAGACTGGTTTTTATCACAAATCTGGTTAAAAGGCAATAACAATACAAAGGACCAGATTGCGATTATTTATAGACACTTGCCCTTATTATAAGATGACATTCAATGTCTGGCTGAAATAAAATCAACAAGGAATTCTTATCTGGACTCTCCTGACAACTACTGATCTTCCTCTCCCACTGGGGAGGCTTAGGACTAGCAGGAAACCTCCCAGCAGAGTATAACCCTAACCTGCCCTAGGGTTTTTGATGCATTTATTTTTTTTAAGTTTGAAATGAAAGGTACAGCTACTATTAACCAAGACTAACTGCATTATAGATGAGAGACAGCAGTGGGTGGAAGATCTCTGTTAGGTGCATTTGAAATAGCTCAGGCCCGAGGGCAGAGACTGAGCATCAGGAATAGGTAAACATGCCCAGAAGGGATCTAGAACTCAGTGCTGTTCTGGGTTCATAAACGCTTCATCAAATCAGGCCTGATGCATGAGTTCCCTCCCTGGAAGCCTTCTGCATTCATTTGTCATGCACAACTTTTATGAGTGTCTTCTATGTGATGGGACAGAGTGAGGAGCAAACACAGCTTAGTGCCTGCCCTTAAGGGGTCCACTCTAGAGGAGTTCAAAAGAAGAAAAAATATCCACCTGGAAATACATTAGCTCTCCTCCAAAGCTGCTCTTTCCTCTGCAGAGGTCCAGCTCTCATGAGCTGTTAGGATGAGCACACAAAGAATAAGGAATCCTACATCAGGTAAATATGGCCTCCCCAGGGCTCCTAGAACAGGACCTAGCAGGCTGAGTAGGCAGATCCCCGGGAGACAAAGTGACTATAAGGAAAGAATTCTGGTTTTGTAGTTAGAGAATCTACTCTGTGTGATCTTATTAAGTCCAGTTTCTACAAGTGTTAAAATGGAATGGGGTGTGGCCTCTATCTCTGAGGTTGTTGCAGAATCAAATGAACTGAAATCACATCTAGAAGTGTGTTTAGGCACCTTCAAGGAGACACTCAAATGTAAGGGAGTCACTTGAGGACCCTAGAGGACCT
>NW_005871182.1:692293-695048 GCF_000147115.1 Myotis lucifugus
GAGAGAAAGAGCAGAGGATATTATTCTTTTGTGTGCAGTACATCAAGTGGCTTTTGTGTGGGAAAAGTAATCTCATCTGAGGTCATATACGTCTACTTGGCGACAGGTTTAAGTTTCTTAGACTTTTAAAAAATTAAATTCATTTACAAATCATATAAACAGGCATTACATGCTCTAATGCAGTTCTTCCCTGAAATCCCCAACTCAGTAACCATTTGCTAATGTTTTATGACAGGCAAGGCTTTTTCTGTTAAAGAAGGGGTTTGAGAATAAGTTCTGTTTAGTAAATAAATGTGTTGCCCAGTTACATCTTTCTGGTATCATTTCTACAAAATGGGCCAGAGGAAATGCACTGAAAGGGGTCGGGTCTATAGAGAGGGGCAACGGGGCTGAGAGAGCGGGGGCCCAAGTCCGGATAGGTCTACGTGGGGGTGGGTTTGACTTTATTAGACTTTCATTAATAATGTAATGAATTAATAATATGAATTAAGCACATATGGACTAGTGCTTTAAATGTCTGATTACATGAACTTTTTTACAACCTTGTGGTTAGGTACGATCGTTGCTCCTCATTTTGCAGCCAGGGAAATTGAGGTAGAGAGAAGTTTAATATTCTGACGGTGGCCACCCAGTGAGTAGGCAAGAGACCAGAGTCAACAGACCAGGTTGGTCTGATGCTATCACACACAGTATTTCCACCCCCCTTCATGGACCCCCACAAACTGTGCGAGGTGTCTACAGCTCTCCAAAGGGCCATTCGGGGCCCCCAAAGGGCAATGGCTAAGGTCAGAGATCACCACTGAGCATGCTCCAGAATAAGACAACAGTGTGAGGATTTTGAGAAGATTCTGGCAACCCCTACAATGATCTTCATGTGAATAAAAATTAGCACTTCTGTGTCTGAGTCATCAGTGTAGCTCAAATTTTAAGTAATTTTGAAGCAACAGGAAGATCAAACCTAGCTATATTTCCTGGTTTCCAAGTGAGGTCATTTTTCTTAAACATATAGTTTGGGAATGGTATTAACTTCTTCCTGGATGTGAAGCACCAAGCAGATGGGGCTAGACTTCAGGAAGCACTTATGAATCTGTGAGTGGGCACAGAATGACAGATGACTTTTAATATGGACAAGGGCCAGGTTATATATTCACGGATTAAAAAAAAAACCTAAAATCATTCAAAAGGAAGGGCTCTGAGGACTGAATCATGGCCCAGCAAGAGCCATGGGCGTCACTGTGGGTCATCCTTAAAGATAAACTTGAAGCATTTTGTATAAAAAAAATTCCAATAAATTATTGGGCATCTTCAAAGTTGAATACTGGAGAGAAAGCAGAAATTTTTATCTCGCCCTTACAGGAAACTTTAGAATTTCTGCCAGCAGGCTGAGCTCACATGATCTTCAGAGGTAGGTGGGTAGTGATTTACTGCATGAAGCTGGGGGTACAAATAGAGAGATCAACCAAAAGGTTGGGCCTCCTCACCTGAGAAGGAAAAGACTAAGAAAACGCAGCCAGTACGGATGAAGTTATTTGCCAATTTTGAAAGCACTAAGGCATAGTGAATTCTAGTCAAAGTTCATGGAATATTTATAAATTTAGAACATCAAGAAGGAAGCACTTCTGTGTTTAACAAGCGCAGGGAAGAGGCTCTTGTTTCCTTCACATTGCCTCCCCTCCCCACCCTCACCCCAGCAGAGAAAAGCGATGCCAAGAGAAGCAATCCATTTAAGCAAAGAGAAAGGCTTGTTTGTTTATTTGTTGTTAGTGGTGGGTTTTTGTTGTTGTTGTTTTGTGGGGGGGTTTTGGCGGGGGGGGTGCTTCCTCTGAAAATGTGAGGAATTTAGAGTGAAATTGGGCTGACCAGAACCGATGTATGGGATGAAAGTGTGAATTAAGACCCACTGGATCAAGAATAGTGTACGGTGCATGCTGGGAAAGAGGGGTAAAACGTATAGGAAAGGGAAAGTAGGAGCAAGAGCTTTCAGGCTCCCAGTTGAGGCTACCATGGACACCACCTGAGGAGAAAAAGGAAAGAAATGCACTTTGGAATGTGGACACTAATGAGAGCCCACAGATAAACACTGTTTTAGGGTTTTTGTGCTTTTTCCCCTGAACCCTTTCCAGGTACCAAAGGGTGTGCAGGCAGAGTGAAACTCCCAGCTTCTTGATACCACTCTTTTTCAAAGCACCTCACTTTCTCATGTCCCCAGTAGATGCCAGGGTTCATCACTATAACAATTCTCTTGCAAACAATGCAACTTCTTTGCCTCTTTCCTCCTTCGCAATTGTCCTGAGCAGCTGAATGTGGTGGTGGGAGGGGAGGGAAACAGAAGGGGAGGAGAAATACACCACAGTGCTGACAAGTCTCATTTTAAAATTCATAACCACAAACCTCAAGAGAACCCTCAGGACTGCCCGGGAATCCTACTGCATTCCCTGACAAGCTCAATTTACCTCCCTCTCTCCAGCACCACCACTTCCAACTCTCTCTTACCCCTCAAACCTCCAAATCCCCCAGTTTCTCCACATTCTCAGCTAGTATTCTTGTTTCTTATTTCATTGAGAAAAAGCAGATCTCCCGGCTTACAGGTATCAGTACCTCTATAGGCTACCTTCTCTCCTATCCTGTACTGTGTATACTCATTAGCAGTGGCAGCCTCTTTACTTGGGTGCTAATCTCATCCCTTTTCAAGGAATCTGCTCTCACAATAGTTCGCCCTTTGTCCTACATCAATTTTGTCCCTCTACCATCAATC
>NW_005871182.1:695280-793511 GCF_000147115.1 Myotis lucifugus
TTGTCTATGCTCTGTCTCCATTTCTTCCCTCCCATTTTCTCTTAAACTCAATAGAATCAAAATTGTCCCACTACTCCAAGTAAAGGTCACCAGCATCCCAAATTTGCAGGTACAATGGACACGTCTCAGTCTTTAACTTACTAGTCTTCTCAGTTGCACTGGATCCTGCCAAACCGGCTTCTTGGATTCCTCATATCTTGGTGACCACATGGTCCTTGGTTGCCATACTCCTTGCCTCCTACTTCAGTGGCAAATCCTCTTTACTATTCTTTGCCAGACCCTCCCCATCTTCCAGGCTGTACAAAATGATCATTCTCTGTGGGAAACCGCCTATTGTCTTCACTAGCAGAGAGGTGTGGACAAGGAACCAGGAAGGCTGGTGATCCTTGAAGCCCTTGCAAAGGTCAGGGCTGTGCACCCATTGTTAGTCCAGACAATGGTAGCTGAAGCAACTTCCCCATTTATTATTATGTAAATCCTTGCTGATGGGCTAGTCTGCCTGTTACTGGAAATTGCCTGCCTAAGGGCTATGGGTGTATCCCAAACCAATAAAAGGTTGGCGTAGCCTGAGCACCTGTGGAAGTCCTTCCTCTTGAGTTGGACTTACCAGCCTGGCCCCCCAATATTCCCAAACTATCTCTTGTCTTTTCTTTTTCATTTGTGTGCGGCTCCACTTCCAGATCCTGAACCCTGAACCACACGGGATGTGGAGGGAAACATTTACAACAATTCTCCACTTTCCAGCAGCAAATGCCTAGGAGATTTCATGTTTGAATACTGTTTCATTACAGTGGCTTCCACCAGCTGACAAAGATCAAAGACCATGAATTCCAAGTGACCCCAGAACATATGACCCTTCCTAGACTTCAATGAACAAGGGACTTGTTTTAAATAATCACATACAGACTTAGGAACTCATTCTCTCCTATCCACAGTGCTGATTTTCATTTCTGAATTAGCACAACCACCTTATACTCCTCTTCCTAAGGCAGTGGTCGGCAAACTCATTAGTCAACAGAGTCAAATATCAACAGTACAACAATTGAAATTTCTTTTGAGAGCCAAATTTTTTAAACTTAAACTATATAGGTAGGTACATTGTTATTAACTTAATTAGGGTACTCCTAAGGCTTAGGAAGAGCCACTCAAGGGGCCAAAGAGTCGCATGTGGCTCTTGAGCCGCAGTTTGCCGACCACGGTCCTAAGGTTTAAAAACTCTGACTTTCCTTTCTTAGAGAAATACTCAGTGAATTTCTCCTTGCATGACATGTAAATAAGCTCAGCTTTGGTTTGGATTTGTGTGTGTGTGTGTGTGTGTGAGAGAGAGAGAGAGAGAGAGAGAGAGGGAGAGAGAGAATGAATTTGGGGGGGTGGCCCTCTATTTTATTTGACAATTATTAAAAGTTGGGAAGCTTGGGCCTTTTCTCTTCTCCATCTAAACTTACACTCAAAATGATCTCATCTAGTTTCACAGATTTAAATCGCATCTATATACTAGCCCTACCAAATTTATATCTCTACTTCCAACTTCTCCCCTGAACAAAATAATATACTGGTATATCCAACTGCCAGTTTGAAATATTCATTGTATTGCCTAATGAGTATCTCAGACTTAACATATGCAAAATAAATGCTTAATGTCACTCCACCGGAACCCCAGGTGTTCCCCATTTCAGAATGTAATTACTGGGGCCCAAAACCAAAGAGGAATCCTTGACATCTTTCTTTTTCACACACTCCACATCAATTCTCCAACAACCTTTACCTGAATGTTACTCCTTCTCATCTCTCTCACATTACCTTTCATCCTAACCACTGCTGTAAGTTCCAAGCTGGTCTCCCTGTTTCAACTATTGCTCACCTCGAGGGTGTTCTCCACACAGCAGTTAGATTGACACTTTGGCCCTGAAATCGCTTTCATGTTTCTTACCATTGCCTACTCCTTGAAGGCCCCACATGACCGGACCCTTGGTTCTCTGACCTCACATCCAACCATTTTACCCTTGCTCATGGAGCTCTAGCCCCATGGTCATCCTTGTTGTGCCTCAAAATCGCCAAGCACACTCCACTGGTAATGCTCGCAGCCTGGCGAGCTCCTCTCCCCAGGCACAGGTGGTCATTCCCTCTCTCCACCCAGGTCTCTGCCCAAGTGCCACCTCCTCAGAAACAGCTCTTGATCATCCTGTAGAAAAATGTCCCTCCCCACAAACTACTCTTTATCCCCTTCCCCTGCATTTATTGTTTCTTACATTTATATTAATTTATTTAATGTGTATCTCCCGCACTAGTCACTGCTACATCCCCATGCTTGGCACATAGTAGACACTCAATAAATATCTGTCAAATGAATGAAACCAGAGCCCTTGAGAAAACTGTTAGCTGTGGGCTAATCACATACTCTGTGGAACCTCGGTGCTCTGAACAAGATGGTAAGGACAAGAATAATGTACCCTCTACCAACTCTCAGGGTTTTGGAAGGGCCAGATGAGAATGTGTGCAAGATGCACTCTCTAAATATCAGTCATGCCATTCTTGAAGTTTTATGCGCCTATCTCTGCCTCAGAATCCATAATCAATGGGAGTCTTGGTTCCTCTCCTTTATTTTGGATCTTGAATGCAATGTCCAGAAATCTAAAGTGTTCCCAACGAGCTGCCACTCTATGACTCATTGCTTAATTATTAGCTCTGCCAACTGTCCATGATCTCTGCTATCCCAGTTTCAGCCAGTTGGCCATATCTCTAATTCCCACTCTGTGTCTGTTTCTTCCTAAGCCAGTGTACATACTCTAGTGAAAATATCACACATGTGTTGGCATAAATAATAAAGAGCGATGTGTGCGTGGTGGTTATTTACACGAATGCCCTAGGTTCAGCAGTAATCATGTTTTACAAACCTACATCAATAAGATGTAAAAATGCCTCTCTTCTAAACACTCTTTGGAACTGCTCCTGCCTTGCCTTGTACACACATTTTAATTATTTATTTTCCTTCCAACAATGAAACCATCAGTGACAGCCTGCTGGTTTTCCCCTGCACTAGAAAACACACTTAATAAATCATTCCTGCACAATGATTTTGTGTCACACGAAGCAAAGCTGAATGGGTCAAATGGTGGTGGTGAGCAGGCACTGCAAGGCTGGGCACAGAGTGGGACGGGCCGCCCTAGGGAACTGGTTTCAGTATCCGCTATGTTTAGCCCATCCCTGCTCAGCCAAAGACACCTTCTCAGTGCATTTCTATGACGACTAGAGTCAGCAGTGATGTTGAAGGTTAAAGTGGAAAGTTAGCAGATGTGGCCTTTGTCCTAAACACACAGACCTCCCACACCTTCTCTAGGCCTGGAACATGAGAAGGCTGACCTAGCGTTCACTCAAGTCCTCTCCAGGTCACACATTGTCAGTTCTCCAGTTTGCCTTCTCTTCTCCTCCAGCGGGCTCATTCAGAGAGGAGCTATTAGTGTCAGAGGTGGCATCTGAAGGGAGCTAAACGGCCCCCACTGCACTTCACCTTTCTCTAAGCCCCACTCCCACACTGCCAGGGAAGGTTCGCATTCTTCTGGTAGCTCAATTCTTGAAGCAAAAATTATTATCTGCTATAATACTCTCTTGTACAGTTTCATTTGAACAAGTTTCTTGCCTCTCTACAACCCCAAAAGGAACTGCATGTAACTACTGAGTTCATTCAGTGGTGAATCACATCTGTCAGTCAATAAAAGCAGCACTCCTTCCCCAGGCGCAGCATTAAGGACTATTGAGGGAGATACAAAGAAGTTGTTATGTCGGCCCCTGCCCTTGGGAAGTGGATTACCTGCAAGGTATACTAGACCCACACTAAAAAGGGACAAAGCGGTTACTGTAGAAATAGCTGAAATTTGAAGCCTTCACATTTTGACCACTACTTACTTTTTTGGCCTTATTTCCCACTCAGGATCCTTCCACATTCTATGGTTTCAATTACTCACAAGTCTCCAAACTTTTGGCCAAGCTGATCTCTGCTAAAATGTCCTTTCCCACCCGCTGCTATCCTAAGTCCTACCCTTTCTTAAAGGCCCATTCCAAATCCCACCTTCCCCAAAGTTTCCCATCTTCCCTGAGCTGAAGCCCCATGAAAGCAGTTGAACTGGGACTCAGTGTGGGCCAAAATAAAGCTTGAACTGGACCTACCTAACCTCCTTAACCACCACTGCTTATTACCACTTAGGGCAGTGGCAGATAGGCCATGTTGATCCTGACAATGGAGTATAATAATATATTAATTTGACTTATAAATCTCAAGCTCACATATTTAGAAAAAAAGAGGGGAAAAAACTTTTCATGGGAGTTGTTGTTAGTCTCATGTAGAATATGCTTCCCACAGTCAAGGTCAGGGTCATATCAGAGGCATCTCCTGATCATGTCTACACAGGCTACCAGACAATAAAGGCAATGTGACATTTTATGCTACCCCTTCAGAATTTAGGTCCCAAGTTGCTACATTTTTACTTACCTAGAGATGACCTCACTTTCCCAAGCAAGGGCTCCTGAATGGCCTGTGAGCCCTGTAATGTCTTCTCTTGCTCTGGAACCTCTGCTCCAAGTGTTCTTACTCACTGGTCCTTCCTACCTAGCCAAGGTGGACTCTCGGGTGGTAGCAAAGGAAGACTGACATTTGTACTAGTACTAATCCAAGAGACAATTCAGAGGATATCACTCTCCAGGTGGCCCGATTCTACACCTACACACACACACACACACACACACACACACACACACACACACACCTGAGTACTTCCCTTAGCAGGGCAACATGACTATCTGTTTTGAGCCCATTTTTGTGGCTTGCTTGTACTCTACTCTTTAAGAAATTTACTCCATTATGATGATCAAGCCTATTTTCTCTTCACAAAATATGTTGACTAGAATAATAATCAAAAGGAAGACTTTGAACTGCCACGAGGCCTTTCATCTTGTGATCTCAGAAAGCGTTACTGGGCACTAAATAATTAATATACGGCAAGTGACATAAAGACCTGACAGCCTGGAAAACCAAGTCCATCAATGAAAGACTTTTCTCTTTCAGAGCAAGGGAGTGCCTGTAGTTTCTGGGTAAATTAGACAAGAAGCTACAAACTGTCCAGAAACACCTGGCTCTTTTCTTTACTTGATGTGTCAAGTTGGGAAGAGACAGTTACCAGGGTGACCCAAGGGAAGGTCATGGCCCATTTTCACAAGACTTGGTGAGCGCAGGAGAATGGGCACTAACTATTAAACACATTCATCATGATTTATGACTCACTGATGCCTTTCAGAGCCATTCCCTCTCATCATCCCCATAATCATCCTGTTAGTTAACCCCTTTTCTAAACAAGAAGACTGAGGCTCAGAAAGCACAACAGCCCTACCCTGGGTCACAGAGTGAGAACCAGGATGGGACAAACAACTGAAGATGCTTGATATGTGGACTGACCAGGAATGCCACTCTCCAACACAGACCTCTTAGAGATGATGTTGACTGCTCCGGAGAACAGCTACCCTGAGTGAAATACAGCAGGAAGATTGATCAGGCTGCAGATGCCTGCAACATTCTAAGTGAGGATGACAGAATCCCTTCAGGTCAGCCAGGAAGGTGACTTAGAATCACACACCTTTAGTCAATGCAGCTGGCTCTCCGGAGCCTCAAGCTCAGCTAGCACTGTTTCCATGGCAACCAGGTCTGATGCTTGGCCCTTGAGATGGGGTCTTAGCTGGTCCAGGGTAAGGATGTTTGGGATGGAAGGAGGGAGAGGGCAAAAATATTCTACTAACTTCTAGCCTTTTCAATCCCTCTTTTTTTTTTTCAATCCCTCTTTATCTACTTGTCATCCCTCTCGTTTCAGGAAAAAGAGACTGTCCTCCAGGAAACCACACTTTAAATATCAGATTGCTCAGAATAAAGACCTCACCCATGGGTGGGCACATTTCCAGAGCCTGGAAGCAGAATGCTCTCACAGGCTGGTGTGCTGGATAGAGAGACCTGGGTTCCTGGGAACGGTGATGTTACTGTGCAACCTTGGGTAAGCTACTTAACCTTTTGGAAGCTTTGTTTCTCTGCATATAAAACAGAACTCATCTACTTCCCCGTCCAACTGTAGAGACACTCTGAGAATTAATGAGACAGTATGTACAAAGCCCTCAGGCTCTTTTGAAGAAAGATACACTAGAAATCCTTGTGCTGCTACCAAAGGGCATTGTCATAATGATGCATTTTAAAACATTCTTCACCTGTCTTACTAAAATAAACTCAGCTTGGATTAAAAATAGATAGGCCAACAGCCTAATTTGCTTCTCCTGGTTCTGGAGCTGCATTTCCCCTTTGCTTCCTTTCATCTTGTACTGTGAATATCAGGGGTCAGTGTTACCCTTGACCCCTATGCAGGGACCCAGGGTGAGAGAGTGGGAAAGACTGTAAAGACCATTTATTTATGTCTTGCCACCACATGTATGAGGAAGCTGAAACACCACAAGGACTAGTGCTTTAGCCAAGGTCATCTCATTAATGAAAAATCAAGAATCCGGTCTTCTGACCCTTCATTCTGTGCCTCACCCAACCAGGAAAGAGGGGAATAAAGAAGGGAGGAGGGGAAGGAAATAGGGGTCCATGAAGTTTTGCTCTTTAAACTGCTACTCTGCAATACTCAGGGATGAAAAAGAAAATAAGAAAAAAAAAATGACTTCATGTGTATGCCTATTTGTATGCAGGCACGATACGAGGTGCTTTACAACCATTGTCCGTGTAAACCTCACAATTTTCTGAATGGGGGATTATTATCCCCATTTCCATTGAGGGACCTAAGGCTCAGAGAGGTTAAGTAACTTGCCTAAGGTCCTGTAGCCAAAAGGTATGGAGCTAAGAGTAATTAATTCATTTGATAAATATTTATTGAGTCTCTCCTATGTGCCAAGCTCTTCCCTTGGTAGTTAGGATGCATTAGTGAGCAGAATTAAACATTGCCCTCTTAGAGCTTATAGGCTGAGGAGCTTAGAGTGTGGTGGAGCAGCAATCCAACCACCTCACAAATCCTTGTAACGTCTCAATGTTGACATGTGTTATAAAGGAGAGATACACAGCCCTATGAGAACGTATTAAAGAAGGACTTGACTTCATCCTTAAGGCCAGGGGAGGGTTGCCTGAGAAATCTGTGCTTGAGCTGGGGTCCTAAAGTAGATGAGTAGAATGAACTAGTTAAAGATTTAGATGGGGTGGGGAAACAGAGAGGGTAAGGGTCTATTCAAGCCCAGAGACATTGAATTACATGCAGCAGAAAGGCAGGTCAGATCACAGGTATCTGCAGCGTTCTCCTCACTGAGGACAAATGACCTCTCTGGCCCCCAGCCCACTCTTTAACTAGTTAATGCTATTCATCCACTTTAGGACCCCAATTTAAGCATTGATTTCTCAGGCAATCCTCCCCTAACCTTAAGGGTGAAGTTAAATGAAGATATGCCAGTTGTTACCAATCTGAAGCCTGAATTACCTTCTGGAAAAGTAAAGGGATAAAATTGCCCCTGGAACCACTCCTGTAGCCACCTAGCTCCTAATGATCAATCTGTTTGCATTCTCCTCACCACGGCCCCGGGTAACACACCAAATCCTTTCTTTCTCACTGCCAGGTTTTATTTTGCTTTAAATAGTAGGTGAAGAGATGAAAGGGAGCAGCTGGGAAAGAGAGAAAAGAAGAGGGAGGAAGTTGAAAGAAGAGATAAGGAATGGGCAGAAACAAAGAAGAAAGGAAAGTGCAGAGAAAGAAAGCAAGCATCTGGTATTTTTCCCTACGTAGAAGTTACAAGGGAAAGTTACTCAAAGTACCATTATAAAAAGACCATAAAACACCTTGGGGAAAACACGAAAGTCATGCTGCCACCATACAGATGAGCACCCTGGAATTAGCTGCCAAAGCAATGTCTGAAAAGAGGAAATTCAATGGCCCACACGCTGCCTCCTCTCCCTCCCTCCTGACTTCCACCCTCCAAACCACCTGGCTCAGAAAGCAGAGGCAGTAATTTTGAGCCAGTAAGTATGAAGGAATGTTGGAGCTGTTATTTGCCTTCATGAAGCACATCTTGAGTGCATCTTTTAGAAATATAATTTAATACACTCTGAGCTTCACTAAAGAAAACCAGAAAAAGTCCAGGAAGGTCTAAAGAAAAAAATCAAATATGTCCCATACCTCCAGCATCCACAAAACAAGTGTTAACATTTTATTATATACTAGAGGCCCGATGCACGAAATTCATGCAAGAGTAGGCCTTCCTTCCCCTGGCTGCTGGCATCGGCTTCCTTCTCAGCCCTGGCTTTGTCTGGAAGGACATCCAGTCTAATTAGCATATTATGCTTTTATTATTATAGATTGTTTTGTGACTTGGTTTTCACACACTTGTCAGGTAGAATTTGGCTTAAGGACTGATAAAGAGAGGGCAGAAGGGAGTTCCTCTCAACCCATGAGATCTGTTTGAGGACTGAGTGGAGAGAGGTGAAGTCATTCTTTGGAACTACTTGGGGGGTCAACACTAGCCAGCTCATCAGGGGTGGGCAAACTTTTTGACTCGAGGGCCACAATGGGTTCTTAAACTGGACCGGAGGGCCTGCCGGAACAAAAGCATGGATGGAGTGTTTGTGTGAACTAATGTAAATTCAAAGTAAACATCATTACATAAAAGGGTACGGTCTTTTTTTTTTTAGTTTTATTCATTTCAAACGGGCCGGATCTGGCCTGCGGGCTGTAGTTTGCCCACAGCTACAGCTCATACCCTAGAGCACAGATGCTGAAACTGTGGAAACTTCCATTCTAAAGCAACACACGCTGAGAGAGAGCAAAGGCTGGTCAATAGCAGGAAGGGAGGCCTGAGCCTGGGTGGACTTGGGTCCCAAATGCAGATAGACCAGGGGAGGCAGATACACAGCTGTGTATCCTCAGCACCACTGGACAGGGAGGCAAGGAACTTCTGCTTGGGAGATTCCTTAAAGGAAGTCACAAGAACCCAAAACTATAGAAAATGTATTATGTCAATGCTTGAACTTTAATGAGAGATATAGTATATTGGTTTCAAGATTTGAAAAAGATTTTTAAAGTGGAATTCCATCCCACTTTCAAAGGGACAGCCAACAAGGGAAAACTGGAGACAGAGTCCTCTCTCTTTGTGGCCAGTGATAACATCTGATAAATGTGCAACAGTTCTTAAAGCCCACCAGGAAACAATAAAGATTTTTGCAGCATTCAAGTATTTGATCCTCACAATGGTCTTGTGGGATAATTTTTTAAAAGCCCAACTTACAGTTCAGACAAATCTGGGTGTCCCCCTGATCTGTCGCTTGCTTCAAAAGACCCAGGAACGCCGCATCTTCCAGCCTCCAACCACCCTCCAATTTCTTTTCCAGTCACTACCTTGGGAACCACGTCAGCCATCCTCAGCCTCCAAGACCAGCCAACACCTGTTTTTGACCTTAACTTCTTATTGCCAAACAACCATGAGCTCCCAAACTTGTCAGAATTATTCCACTGAGGCTGAGGCTGCTGTCAATCGCTTGGCCAACCTGCATTTGCGGGCCTCCCACACCTACCTCTCTCTAGGCTTCTATTTCCACCCAGACAGTGTGGCTCTGGAGGGCGTAGGCTGCTTCTTTCGAGAGTTGGCAGAGAAGAAGCGCAAGCTTGAGGGCGCTGAGCGTCTCTTAAATATGCAAAATCAGTGCGGTGGCGGCTGCATTCACTCCAGGATGTGCTGAAGCCTCCCCAAGATGAGTGGACAAAACTCAGGACACCAGGAAAGCTGCCATGGCCTTGGAGAGGAACCTAAACCAGGCCCTTGTGAATCTGCATGCCCTGGTTCTACCTACAGGCCCTCATCTCTGTGACTTCCTGGAGAAACACTTCCTGGGTGAGGAGGTGAAACTCATCAGGAAGATGGGCGACACCTGACTCACCTCCGCAGGCCGCCGACCCCCAGGCTGGGCTGGGCGAGTATCTCTTCAACAGGTTCACTCTCAAGCATGACTAGGAGCCTCTGGAGCCCAGAGGCCTTTCAGAGGTCCCTCTAGAACCCCTGCTGTTTGGCTTTTGCAACCATGAAGCCCTCTACCATGCTTTTAACAACCATGGAGCCCTCTACCATGCTTGGACCAAATGGAAACAATAAAGATTTTTGCAGCAAAACAAATTAATACATTTAAAAAAAAACACCAAATAAAACAATAAAAGCCCAACTTCCAGAGAAGGAAAATGAAAACCAAAGAGGTTAAGTCAGTGCTTCCTAACCTTTTTATATATCATGACACACAGAGAAAATGCTAATATTTGTATGGCCCACTGGGGTAAATAGAAGAAGCTGCCCATAGTTAGAGGCAAATGAACCGAGCGCTTCAGCCACTCCTGGTCCAATCCAGCCTCTCAGAGTGCTGAGGGTTCACCAGATTGGTCTCTCTTCTACATACTTGGTGGCCATCTGTAGCACATGCAACACCAATGCACACTGCTGGGGAAGGAAGCTCTGGGCCACAGTTACACGGCAAGAAGCCACAGAGAGTGCCATCCACTCTGCATCTTGCCCTGGGAACATCTGAGACAGCAATACAGATGCTAGCCACAAAAGAATCCTGGGCTTACTCTGTGGGCAGTTAGGAAAAGAGCAGGTGTGTCCAACACTTTGTCATCACCCACACAATGCAGGTGATTTGGGTAAGGGTCTTGAAGTTGGATGCGATGGGGCCCTAGGACATTCCCTTCAAGCATTTATAACTGCTGGGCTGCTTCACCAAAGAAAAAGGGTAAAATGCGGCCCCTTTCTCTACTCTGAGAAATGCACAAAATAATTTCACAGGATGGGCACTGAGTGGCCCAAAAGTAATGATTACAAATGACTGAGTTAACTGCCATCCACTGCCTCATCTTTCATCACACCAGAGCCTTATCAGAAGTCTCATCAAGATTAGTGGCTCATCATGACTGATGACATTTGCCGACCAAGATGGCTTGGCTTCCTCCCTCGTCCCTTCAATCATAGTGGCAGGAAGAGCCTTCTAAGGTTTGAGCATTATCTCTGAGAAATTGCTTTCGACAGTGATTCCAGGAGTGGCTCCCAAGATAATGGACTCTGTCTGCAAGTGACACTCTATCTCCCAGGACTTCCCAGGTCTTGCTGTCATTGGAGATTCTGGGCAGCACTGGGCATGATGGCCACTACTCCAGGTGGATAAGAAACTAAGCTTTGTAGCCCGCTGAATAAAAGCTTATAGTCAATATGAGTAAGTTACACTCAGGCAGCATCTACACAACATTAAACCTCTGGATGGAAAATGAAATATTTCCTGAGTTCCCCGAGTATCTCCAAATGCACACCACAGGTTTCCATCTCATCAGGATCATGTGCCCTATGTCAATCCAGCTCAAGAGAAGCTGTCAGACGTAAGCACTGAAAATATTTGGAGCAGGTAAATGAAGCACGGGCTAATTAGATAATACTACTTTTATCGCTAACAACTGTGCACCTGGAAAGGCGCTGTAGGAAGGTGAAGTCATGTCCCTGCTAATTGCTCAAATTTGACAAAAGATTAGCACAGGGTGGGAAGGAGAGATATCACTTTTCCCTGGGCCATGCACACAGGGTAAACCCTTGGTTTTTGTGCAGATATATCCAGAGACTTCTAGAATCCCTACATCCCTGAATAACTTATTATTACCTTCTTAAAATGCATTGCCACAGTAGGCATAAAACAGCAATCACTCACTAAGTGACTTGTGACCACACCCAGCCTAATAGTGTGAGACCTTCAAATTCTTATCTCAGTAAAATGACAATTTATTGTATATCATGCAATTTGGAGTCATTTGTAAATAATAGAAAATGTGACTATTAAATCTGCCACTATTGAGAAATTGCTGTAATCAGAAGATGAAAGTTAGAGGAATATAACCAGATAAAAAGGTACTTTTCCAGGTATATTAAAATTCACTGAGATTGTACTGAGTATCCAGACCCTGAACTGGGCAGAGTTGGGGGAGGCAATACCTGTTAGCACACACCCCAGAAGTCCTATCCATGCTTTCCTCACTGTCCACATTTGTAGACCTATGCAGTTTTCCTCTCTGTGCTCTTTATAGTTATTCTGCTTGCCACATTCAGGTCCAAGCAAAAAGGGCTGCAGAAAATCTCCATCAGGTTCTTATGGAAGCTCTGAGCAATCATGAAGATTTTAAGTTGTGCCAGAGATAGAAAACTGACTATTGTTTTCAGATTTTTTAAATGGGAAAATAAAATGGAGTTCGGGGACCATAGACTTAGAAGTTTAACAATAGTCTCTGGTAAAATTCTAAAATGTGTAATTAACCAGATGGCTTAGAAATCTTTAGAAATAGATACTGATCATAGGGAGACAAAACCAGTTCAATAGGTTTAGACATGGTCAGATTAAGGATAATATCCTTACTATCAAAAGAGCAATACACTCCCACACCTACATATTCTACCAAAATAAAAAGTAAAAGAAGTACAAAATCAAGACCCTTCTAAAATAAATAGATCCTGATATTCCTCTCTCTCTCTCTCTCTCTCTCTCTCTCTCTCTCTCAACCTCACTTTTTCTGACACATACATACAAAAATACAAAAGACTAATTAATTTTTGAGAAAACCTCAAATCCAACAGTAACCAAAGGAAAACAAATTAAAACACTGAAATACTTTTTCTTATGGAATTAGAAAATATTTCAAAATAATCCTATATAATAAAAGTCTAATATGCAAATTGACTGAACAACAGAACAACTGGTCACTATGATGAGCACCAACCACCAGGGGGCAGATGCTCAACATAGGAGCTAACCCCTGGTGGTCAGTGAGCTCCCACAGGGGGAGCGCCACTCAGCCAGAAGCCAGGCTCACGGCTGGCGAGTGCAGCAGCAGTGGCAGGAGCCTCTCCTGCCTCCATGACAGTGCTAAGGAGCAGCAAGCCGAACAGTAAAGAGCAGTGAGCAGGAGGGTGGTAAGGACCGAGGGGTCCTGGACTGTGAGAGGGCACAGGCTGGGCTGAGGAACCCCCTCCAGTGCACAAATTGTATGCACCAGGCCTCTAGTATTTAATAATTTAAACAATTTAAAACAAATTTTAAAATAATTATTCCCCAAACTGATGAGGGGTAATAAAATAAATAAATATATACATTCCTAGTAAATTATTTGTAATAATAATGAAATATGGACTAACAATGAGTGCTTAGTATGTATAAAGCCCTATACACATTCATTCATTTTGTTTATTTATTTATCACAACTCTAGGAAACACATAGTGATAGCCTCAATTTGCATATGAAGACATTAAGAAGATAAGTCTCAAATGCTCTGGAGATTTTGATTCTCACTTATCATCTGGGGGAGGGAGGATGGTGGGGAGAGAATGAGAGGAGAATTGCAAAGTCCCACAGGTGATTCTGATTTGCGCATAACTATCTCCCTACAGAGAAAACAAACTGTACTGTACTGTACTGTAGATACGTGCATATAAACAATTTTGACAATATGTAGAATCTTAAAACTTTGATTCTACCCTAAAAATATTCTGAAGTAGTAAAAATGTTTGTTAACAATTGCATTCTTCAGTAATTTTATAGTAGGAAATGTTATCTCAATTTGAAACAACTTAAATATCTAGCAGTACTTAGAATAATTATGTGCCAAGTCCTAGTTTAAGCTTTACTTGAATTGTCTCATGTATTCCTTATAGAAACATTAAAAGACAGAGATTATAAATATTCTATTTTGCATATAAAAAAAACTGAGCCATAGAAAGGTTGAGTAATTGGTCTGAGATCACAAGCTGACCTACCCCATGGCAGCATCAGGACCAGGGCCCATGCAACCTTACCTCAGAGTTTTCACTATTAACCATCAAACTCTACATTTTTTAATTCATTTCCATGATGGAATATTATGAAGCCATTAGAGATAATGTTTTCAAAGAGTTTTTCATAACATGAGGAAATATTTACATTTTATGCTTGGAAAACTGCATATATATGATCTCAGCTATGTAAAAAATATACAAAGAAAATGCCTGGAAGAAAATACACAATTAACAGTAATTGTCTTTGAATGGTTTGGTCATTTATTTTCTTCTTTATACTTTTCTGAATTTTTCTTATTTACTACAGTAAACATATGCCTTTAAAAAAAAAAGAATATCCAGGATAGAAAATAAAAAGTCATGCTCATGCTGAATTGCCCTTATTTCCATTTTGACAATGCATTTTAAAATTTGACAAAGTAACATATTTAGGGCATTAAGGAAGGGAGCAAGTTTAATATAAAATGTCTCAAACTGTTTATTAATGGAACAATGCTTCTTGTATTAATAAAAGAGGACCAAGATTAAGGCTTATGTGCTCTTGAATTTCTAATCCCAGAACCTAGCAGTGCCTTTTTCAGTATTCACTGGTAAATATTTGCAGAATGAGTGACCTTATCTTGTTTAATTTAAAAAAATCAATGACAAGAAATGGAAGAATTCCTTATCAAATTTGTAGTAATAACTGATGCAACAGAAAAAGAGTCAAAATTTGAAATTATCTAAGCCCAATTCAGATAAAATGTAATACTCCTTAAAATTTCCAGAATATCAATTGTTTATGTATCAAAAGTCTTAAAATGACTTATCCATTGATTTACCGATTCAAGAAACACCCCAAGGAAATAACTATGGATGTGCACAAAGGCTTAGCCTCAATGATGCTCCCCGATAATACCCAAAGATTAGAAACAGTTCCATAAAAATAGATGAAAGGTTGAATACACTGTGGGTATACTTAAAATACAATACTGTCCAGTCAAAGGATACTGCAGCAATTTACTTATTGATGAAGCTATCCTATATAATAAAACCCTAATATGCAAATTGACTGAATGGTGGAACAACCGATCGCTATGACATGCACTGACCACCAGGGAGCAGACGCTCAACAAAGGAGCTGCCCCCGGTGGTCAGTGCACTCCTACAGGGGGAGCACCGCTCAGCCACAAGCCAGGCTCATGGTTGGTGAGCGCAGCGGTGGTGGCGGGAGCCTCTCTCACCTCCATGGCAACACTAAAGACCCCTTGGGGATGTCCAACTGCCAGCTTAGGCCCGCTCCCTGCCTGCAGCAGTTGGACATTCCCCAAGGGTCCCAGACTGCGAGAGGGCACAGGCTGGGCTGAGGAATGCCTCCCTCCCCCAGTGCACAAATGTCATGCACCAGGCCTCTAGTATTTTCATAATATGTTCAATAAAAAAGCAGACTATAAAACACTGCAAACAGTGTGGCCCTAATTTGGTTAAAAAAATATAAAAGTGGTAAATAGCTAAAGATAAATACATATAATACAGCTTGGAAAGCTATACCTTAAAATGTTAGTGGTAGATATCTTTGCATGATGTAATTATGGGTAGCTTATGTATATTTTTTTCACAATGCTCTGTTAAATGTGAATTCCTTTTTTTAATGTAAAAATATCTCCTACATAACTCTAGAATGGGATGTTGCAGTAGGTGCTGATTTTACAACATTTCATGTAAAAAAAGAAAAAACACACACCAAAAACTCAAGTCTGGATGTTTGACTGCCCTAAGCTCTTATATAGCAATAGCATCAACGCAGCATGGCTGCTAAAAAGACATTAACTCCAATCTTAAGTGACACCACTAACAGCAAACCTCCAGACTATGGGCAGCAGTGACTCCCTTGGGCTCTGCAATGGGCAAAGCACATAGATAATATTGCATTCAGTTCTTGGCATTATTTTAGGAAAAGAACTGACAAACCAGGGAGTCCAGAGCAAAGCAGCAGGTGGCAGGGACATCTGTCATGAGCAAGGTTTGCCCAGAAAAGAAGAATCTACTGAGAGGCATTACCTCTACCATCCTTCCCAACTTAGTGTCTGTTTCCTTTTATATAATCCTCCCTGAGCATCCACCACTGGGAAACATTCTGGCTAGTTCCCCAGAACAGCACAGTCTTGTCTACAAGGGTGGGCGATGGTTGGAGTTGGAATGAGACCCAGGAGGAAGAGATAGGTCCAGAGGAGAGTAAGCTAAAGTGAGAAAGAGAAAGACAGGCACAAGAGGGGACAAGGGCAAAAATGAATTCCTGGAGGGCTTACGGAGAGCCCTGAAACCCAGATGTTGGCATGGGAGGAATTGAGAGGCTAAGAGATCACCAGCAACAGCAAAATAGAAAGATGGCTTTGGCAGTAGCTTTTAAAGTGCCTCAGGTCAGGGAGGAGTCATGTTACATTAAACTCATTTATTTATTCATCAATTACTACCCAAGTGCTTGGATGCTGCAGACACAAAACGGAGTTTCACATACAAGTGGCCCTGGCTTGGAGCTAGGAGCCCGTGTCAATAGAAAAAGAACAACCAAATGGATTTTGTTGAAAAATAAATGACACATTACAAATGTACACGTTCTTTTTGCAGAAGAATCATGCTCAAATTCTATGTATCATTACTTTTTATCATAAAATAGGCTTCCATGTTTATATCCTGACAGCATAATTTAGCTTATGAGCCCACTGAGCAAATTCTTTAACTTGCACAGTCATCTACTGTTTGTTGTCATTCCAGAGTTATCAGGTGGTCGTAAGCAGTTTGTGTATCAATCCCTGGTCATGTAGAGTAGGTTGTCCATGTTTTTAAGACCAAGAAAATTTCGAGGCATGATTTAGGACTTATCAACATGAAGAAAAGGTGTCGGATGAAAAGCTGAAATGATCAAACAGGGGCTATTGAACTCAGTTATCCTCTATTGAAAATGAATTAATTAAAGCTAAAAAATGGTAAGAACCCCATAAGCCATTTGCCTTATTTAAAGCTTTATGCTTAAAATTTCTTGAGACTAAAAATGAAATGTTTCTAAGTTAGAATATAGAAGGGCATTTTCTATATCCAAACATAGCAAAAAAATAATTTCTATGACATGATTTCAAGGGAGCAAAGAAAAGTGTGGGAAAAATATGGTTACATATTTGTAAAGTTTGATAAACCTGAATTTACATTTCTATTTGACTAGTTATTAGGTATGTGATTGAGGCAGATTAATGAACATATTCAAGTCTCAATTTTTTTCATGTTAAAAAAGTTAATGGGGATGAAAAGTCTGCCTTGTGTGAATATTAAAAGATTTTATGAGATGTGTATTGTAAATGCCAAGCATATACCAATGCCTGCTTTAATATGAGTCTCCCCTTCCCTCATTAGAATCAAATTATTGGAGGCCAGCATGGGTTTTGACTGAGGCCAGTTGATTGACAACATAGCAGTGCAAGGACTTCTATCATCATATGTGCCTGGTGCTAGAGATGTAACTAGGAATGTAGATAAAATGTCAAAAACATCTCCCAGTACATGTAATGAAGTTTTAAAAAACGCATTTGTAATGTCTCTTTTATCATTTTTATTGCATTCAATTCAGCAAACATTTATTGAGTGCCTACACCATTCATATTCATTCCCTAGTTTAGCAGAACTTCTATTGCATTTTGATGTGAGGTTAGAGACGGATGTTTCGAGTCTCACGTTTTGATGACATTGAGAAGTTTTCTGTCCTCAACTCTGCGGTGCCAGTTCCCTTGGCCATTAAGCTCCAGGCTGGTACAAAGGAGTTCTATCAGCTCAATGAATTAACAAAGAATAATCCTTTCCACAGAGCAGGAAATTCAATAACAAAGGTAGTCAGAAAGAGTGGGAAGAAGACAGTCAGAAAGGGAGGGGAAGTGAGGGACAGTTACAGACAGACAGAGGACAGTCAGAAAGATACAGGGAGGAAAGACAGACAAACGGACAATCAGACAGATGGACACTTAGACAGAATGATAATCAGATTGACAAAAAGATTGTTTTCTTGTCTTTAGACAATGATAGTACCTTACGTACTTCAAGGGCTATTGAAACAAACATTTCTAGCCCTAGCTGGTTTGGCTCAGTGGATAGAGTGTCAGCCTGTGGACTGAAGGGTCCCGGGTTTGATTCCAATCAAGGGCATATACCTTGGTTGCAGGATCCTTTCTGGCCCTGGTGGGGGCTTGTGCAGGAGGCAACCAATGGATGTGTTTCTCTCACATAGATATTTCTCTCTGTCTTTCCTTCTGTCTTCCACTCTCTCTAAAAATCAATGGAAAATATCATCGGGCGAGGATTAAAAAAAAGAAGAAGAAACAAACATTTCTAAATATGAAAGAAAGTATTACGTTCTAAATGGTAATGAAAACTATCAATATTAAATGTCAAATAAAATACACAAATCACACTAACATAAGTATATGTGATTTTTAAACATTTCTATAAGCAGCATACTGAAGCCAATCAATCTTCAAAAAAAAAAAAATCTGAAAAAGAGGTCAGATCCATTCAGAGCCTTCACGTAAAGCTGCTTGGTTTTCAAAGCTAATCAGCTCATGCCTCCTCCTGTGACATTCACCTAGTCATTGGGAGCTCACAGAGATCCAGCTCTATCCCTCTCTTAGAATTAGATTCATTCATGGTGATTCTTCCAAGACAAAAGCCTCTCTGGCTTCTATCTTATAAAAATCTTCAGGGCAAGCTGAAGGCACGTATTGATGGACTGAATCATAGTCAAGCTGCAGGGCTCCTACTTAGCCACCAAAGACTCCAGCTGGCAAAGCCTGGCAGTTCCTTGACTGGGCCCAAGAGTGGTTTGTAGGAGGAGGTGGGGTTGGGAGGAGAACCACTTACTCAGAGCGCCGGGGCTCAGAAGGTTTCCTCAATCATGAAAAAAAAGTCTAAAAACTTTTGCAACGAAATCTGCCTCAGTGAGTACGCTGGCCCCTTCCACACCAGCAGCTTCACTTCCACAGGGTTTCCTGGGGCTTGAAGACACCTGACCATATGGCAGGGCCTGCGTGACTGTGGATGAACTGGGCAGGGAGGTTATTTTGCCCACGGCCCTGTTGCTGGAGGAGACTGCAGGGCCAGGTTCGGTATGTAAGGTGCCATCTTTAACCCTAAGGTGTCCCTGGTGACAAATAACCATAGGGCAAACACTCTAACTGCTTTTCTCATAGCAGGTCTGGGTTAATGATGCTAACCGCTCCTCTGGTCACCCCTGTGATCAAGGGCCTGCGTTGACAGGCTGCAACCTGAACTGAGACCTGGGGTGGGTTGAGAGAAGAGACTGGAGGTCTAGCCTGTGACAGACTGTGGGCAAATCACTTCCTGGATGTAAACCTCAGACTCTGCATTTGTACTATAGAGAGGCTAGAATAACTGGTTGCCAAGGTCCTTCCTGGCTCTGATTTTACCTACATCCCTTATGTCCGTATCTTAGATCCTTCACCCAGCTAGCAATCCAAGGCTGGATACTGATCCCTTAACCCAGTGCTCCAACCAGCAGAAGCCAACAACCACAGGTCAGGACCAGGGACCCCCAGGCAAGAGATGCTGGCATGTCAAACCTGACCTACTCTCTCATTCTAGCCAGGTGAGCAAAACTGCATATTCCCTCCCTTTCCTTTGCTCTACGACAGATGGAATGTCCCAGAACAGCCAGCTCTACACACAGCTGCAGCCCCCAGCAGGCTGACAACTGCCAAGCCCAGCTGATGAACGGAGCCCTCCCTACGCTGGCCATCCTTCAGGATAACACCAAGCATTTCTTGCACTTAGGCAGCATTTCTGCCAACATCACAATAATGGCCAAGCTCTAGGCAGTAGAAGGAGAGAAAACCCAATAGCACAGGGATATAATCCAATCTCAGCAGCCTTAATCAGACCAAGGAAAACAAGTTGTGTTCTTGCTGGGCTCTTGGTAGTAATTCTTTCTGACATTGAGTTTCATGATCTGCCTATCCATGGGTAGGAGTTTTGCGGGGGGGAGCGGGGGGAGAAAAACAAACAAACCAACCCATTTTTCAAGATTGATATCCCATAAACTAGCTGAGATCTCTAAAGCCTCTACAATCATCCCTCCCCGCCCTCCAAAGCTTGCCCAGAAGTGTCCTTTAATTTGAAGAGTTTCTTCTGTTTCATTTAGAGGTGTGACGTTTGGCATGGTGATCTGGTTCTCAAAGCAGCCCTTTCAGGCTAGCTTTTGTTCATCACAGAAGCCTAGACCACATACGCAAGATAGAGCAGACTCATGTCAATGCCTTGAAATTAAAGAATAAATGAAGGAGGCAACAGACTTCAAAAGAAAGCCAGCCCCTTGGCAAAGGAGGGGGAGAGAACACGGATACTCAGAACAGCCTAGATCCCTTTCCCTGTCATTAGAGAGCCCCTGAGGACTGATTCTTGTTTGACTTGGAGCCTGTAGTTTGACAAAGTCTGAACATGACCCCTAAATTGATTTTAAATCCTTCTTCAGAGGAAAGTGAAATGATAAAACACACAGCACCCTTTAGAGACCATCTGTCAGAACCACTCAACAGATTGGGGCTTAAAACTCAGTTAGCTAGTTTTTGTTTAAACTTTCAGAGAATTTGCAGGTGTGAAATGGGCCCCCAGGATGGCAGGCCTCTTCAGGGCCCAGGTTCTGATGAGGACTCCATGAGAATTACTAGACAATGGGATCAGGACAGGCCTATGAGGCTCCAACCAAGCCCATTTCCTGGTTCACACGGAGGTCTCCAGACATACAAAATCTCCCTCTCAGATCAGAAGTGCTTCGTCTGTTTTCTCTAGTTGAAAATCCACCAAGAAAGCTCTCAGAGAACAGTGGGTTTCTATATTACAGCATGTAAAACTTAGGCTTGCAACCCCAAAATACCAAAAGCTAGCATTTTGCCTATTTCTATATTGGTTTCCTACATGACCATGGGATTAGCAAATTCCTGAGTATCTAATCCAAAGTCACTACACTGGAGGGAACTGCGGCCCGCAGAGGAGAAATACTTGCCCAAAACTTTGCAGCGTGTTGGTGGAAAAAGCAAGATCCCAGTGCAGTACACTGTCCTTCCTAATTTTTCTGCTACTTTGGGACCAGGGTAGTGGGAGAGGCTCTGGGTTGGGGACAGGATGGACCAACACAGGGAAGTGTGCTTTTCCAGCTATCTGTTGCTCTGTCACAAACCACTCCAATATTTAGGACTTAAAACAATGCCAACATCTCTTTTGCTCACAAATCTGAGTGTAGGCAGGGCTTGGCAGGGCAGCTTATCCCTGTTCTGCTCAGTCAACTGGATGATTTGAGGGCTGGAGGCTGGAATCAACCAAAGGCTCATTCACTCACATGTCAGGTGGCTGATGCTGCCTCTTGGCTGGGACATCACCCAGGGCAGTGGCTGGAACTCCTAGAAATGGCCTTTCCATGAGGCTGTTTGCCTTCTTCACAGCATGGTGGCTGGGTTCCCAGGGTTTGGGTGAGGGCATTGAGAGAGAGAGAGAGAGAGAGAGAGAGAGAGAGAGAGAGAGAGAGAGAGAAAGAGAGAGAGAGAGAGAGAGCCAGACGGAAGCTATTCCCTTTCCCAATGTAGCCTCAGAAGTCACTCAGTGTCAACTCTGTGCAGTCTGTTAGTCAGGTGTGAGCAACCCAGGTAAGCCCATTTTCAAAGAATGGAAAGGAGGAGTGTCAAAGAATTTGCGGCCACCACATAGCAAAAGACTCCTTTTTCTACCACATAGGGTGGAAAATAGGAGTGGGTTTCCACTATTTCATATAATCCCACAAGAAAACTTGCTTATTCTGTGCCTACTCTATAAAAGGCACTATATTAAAGCTTTTATATGCATTATCTCCTTTCAACTTCATTCCCAACAACAGAAACCACACTCTCATTTTACAGATGAGGAAACTGAGACTCTGAGAATTAGCTTGCCTAAGCTCACTCAACTAGGAAATGGTAGAGAAGGTTGTATTCCGGGTCCGGATCTAAAGCTCGTTCTTTTCTCACGAGTTGCACTTCAGCAGTGGGCAGGG
The DNA here is from genome assembly GCF_000147115.1 of Myotis lucifugus. NCBI lineage: Eukaryota > Metazoa > Chordata > Mammalia > Chiroptera > Vespertilionidae > Myotis > Myotis lucifugus. Next base: position 717,192 of record NW_005871182.1, read on the forward strand.
ACTATATCCTGGTGATGTGTGATGGTTAATTTTATGTGTCAACTTGACTCAGCCAAGGGATGCCCAGATAATTTGGTTAAACATTATTTCTAGGTGTGTCTTTACAGGTGTTTCTGGAGGAGATTAGCATTTGAATTGGGGAGCTGAATAAAGCAAATAGCCCTTTCTGGTGTGTGTGGGCATCATCCAATCCATTGAATAGAACAAAAAGGGGGAGGAAGGTAATAGCTTCTTTCTTCCTGACTGTTTGAATTGAGACATCAAGCTTCTCCTACCCTTGGGCTGGAACTTACACCATCAGCCATGCTCCTAGTTCTTACTCATTATGACTCAGACTGAAATTTACACCACTGGCTTTTCTCGGTTTCCAGTTTGCAGATGTCAGACCATGGAACTTCTCCACCTCCATAACTGCATGAGCCAATTCCTTATCAAAAATCTCATATAGCCCTAACCGGTTTGGCTCGGTGGCTAGAGTGTTGGCCTGCAGACTGAAGGGTCCCAGGTTCGATTCCAGTCAAGGGCATGTACCTTGGTTGCGGGCGCATTCCCAGTGGGGGGTGTGCAGGAGGCAGCTGATCGATGGATGTTTCTCTCTCATCAATGTTTCTAACTCTCTATCCCTCTCCCTTCCTCTCTGTAAAAAATCAATTTTATATATATATATATATCTCACATATATCCTGTTGGTTTTATTTCTCCAGAGGACCCTGACTAATATATGGTGCAACATCCTAAAAAAATGCTGATGTGATATAAGCAATAAAATTAGCAAAACTCTCACAGTTCCTGGCAAAGTCTACTTCTTGCACAGATAGGAAGAAAACTGGAGTTCTCAACTTGGATGGAGTACTCCTGGTGAAACTGTGTCTACCTTTTGTGCTAATGGAGTGATCAGTAGTTCTTTTGCCTGGCTAGATCTTTTCATCCTTCAGGCCCACCTTAAATGTCACCATCTCAAAAAGTCCTTTCTTGATCACCCTATCAGAGGAGGTTCCTGCACACTGATATGTTCTATCACTGCTTGTTTGTTTCCTTCACATTGTTCATCCCAACCTGTAATAGATATTAGTTTAGTTACTTGCTCATTGTCTGACTCTCCTTCTGGACTATAAGCTCCATGAGAGCAAGGACATCAAGTGCCTAAAATAGTGCCTGGTAGAGAGTAGGTGTTAAATAAACATTTTTGGATGAACAAATGAATGAATGAAACAATGATTCTAGACTGTGAATATCTTGAGATCAATTCTTGACCTCCAGGTGCGAGGTCTATAGGTCCAAACTGTCAAGCCCCACTATGGAAGAATCAGTTATAATAATAGTGATCTTAATGCACTATTTACTGTGAGTCAGATACTTATCACTCTATGAATATTATAACATTTAATCCTTATAATAACCCTGTAGCATATGTGTTATCACTCTTACCATTTTATAGATGAGGAAACTGAATTTCAGAGAAGATATGTAACCTCTATAAGTTAACACTGCTAGACAGAAGTAAGGCGCCCTAGCCAGTTTTGCTCAGTGGATAGGGCATTGGCCTGTAGACTGAGGGTACAGAGTTTGATTCCGGTCAAGGACACATACCTTGGTTGCAGGCTCCTCCCCAGCCCGGGGCCTGGTCGGGTGTGTGAAGGAGGCAATCAATTGTGTTTCTCTCCCATAAATATTTCTCTCTGTCTTTCCCTCTCTTCCACTCTCTCTAAAAGTCAATGGAAAAATATCCTCAGGTGAGAATTAGAAAAGGAAAGAAAAGAAAAGAAAAGAAAAGAAAAGAAAAGAAAAGAAAAGAAAAGAAAAGAAAAGAATCAAGGCTAAGATTCCCAGTGAGGTCTGTTTGATTCCATAGTCTTTCTCTTTGCTATTAGGCAATACTGCCAACAATAGGTTTCTTTAAAGGTCTAATAAAAAAGCAACTGGAGATCAATTTTAAAACAATAATTTTTTATGAAAAAAAGAGAACTGCATACCAGAATCTCTGGCAATGCATTCCTGACATAAAGTTAGTATTTGGACCAGGTCCCTGTTTATTAGTGACAGATACCCAAATTGTAGGAGCCTGGATCTTCAGAAGACACATAAAAAGTGGCATGAAAAAGTTCAGCTTTGCTTGAACCCTTTAAATAAGATGACTTAATGTAACTTACACTAAACTCTCAGTTTTCTACCTAGGAATCAGCTTTGACACAGGACTTGGCCCCCATGCTGCCTCTAGCATTTCTCCTAGTTGTGTTTTGTGATATACTCATGTAACTAGGAAATCTGTTAGTGAGAGAAACCTGATGTTTTCTGGACTCCTCTACAACTCTAGAACTTTAGGCCAATATAGGAACAAAAGTTCCTATAATTGTTCCCAGTTGCTAGCTTTGAGATATCTACTACACTCTAAGCCTTTTATGTTTTCTACTCCGAACATGTGTTTGAGCCATATTCCAAGTGTCTTCTCATCTGGGAAAGAAAAATAGAATCTATCATGCATTTGCCAGCCTTTCTATTCATCCTGCAGAAACATAATGTAATAAGCCATGTAAATATTGTTATGCTAAAAGAACCACCGTCTCTGAGATGAATCTCATGCATTCCTTTATTTTTCACAGAATCTCAGGGTTGGAAGGTTCTTCAGGGGGCCACCAAGTCCATGTACCCTCTCAAAGCCTTTGGCAATTACAGCTGATCCCTCTACCTTTCCTCCACAAGATTTCAAGTGTGTTTGCAAGAGAGGGGGTGAAAGTGGGGGAGGGGAGGAGAGACACTAATCCACGAGTGGCCAACGTTGAATGATGGAAAGATCCTCTTTATTTAGAACTTCAACTTGACCTTCCTCAAACTGCCCTTTAAGGAACTGAAGGAAAAATAGCCCATTTCTTCTCTTCTAATCAGTGCTTTATTCATAATAATATGTTCCAACTAGTCTGAAATTTTGAAAACTTATCTTTGAAAACAGGTGCTCTTAAGAAAGATTGTTTGCATAATAAAACCTAAAAACTAATTTCAGGAACAATTACCTACAAGTAGTAGACATTGAACAAATGGATGAATGAATGAACAAGTAGCTTCACACCAATTAAAGTGGAAATTTCCATTATATTCTTAATAGACACCATTGAGTCACCATGTGGGCACATCAACTTTGAAGGGAGAGGAGAATATCTCAGACCTCAGAGGGAGGGCTGATGTCTCTGTCCCCCTTCCTCACCTCAGCCTGGGAGACCAGAAAAGCCATCATCTTAAATTCACTATCCCCTTAATGTCCAACAGAGGGCCTAACCAGAGTGAATACTCAACAAATACTCCATAGAATTTCCAAAATGGAAAAGACCCCCATTAAGCCTAACCATTTTGCTCCAAGAAAAACAAACCAGCAATATTCAGTGGTTAGGCCCAAGTACACTGGACATGACCTCAGGAGTCCTTGGAAGGCTCATATTTGAACATCCCCATCCCCAAACACTGTTACACCTGCTATTGATGCCTAAAGTTCCTTTATGGAAGACTAGAGCCTGTCACAGCACACATTGTCAACCTTTCCCTTCAAAAGTGTCAAGACCCAAAGAAAAGATAAATTGACTTCAACTCACACTAAGGTGCAAAGGGTTGTTGGCAAGCTACAAGAAACCCTTTTTGGAAAGCTACAAGAAACCAATTACAAACAAAAGAATGAATCAAGTGAGCCCTAAATCTCCTCTTCTCTGGGCTAAATGGTTAGAATAAACTGAGATTGCCTATCTCCTCTGGGAAAACACACACACACACACACACACACACACACCTTCTTAAAAGATGCAAGACCCACAACAAGGGACCCACATAGTGCCTCTCAGCTCTGTGTTCATTACGTGCTTTGCAAAGGTATCTGTACCCCATTAATTGCACATTGGGGCAAGCTCCAGTATGTCTGAATCAGGAACCATGCACACTAATATGCACACTAATGCTTGGCCTGGGTCTGCTCTGGAATGACACTCCCCACTCATGGCTCTATGAATCAGCTGCCCATATTCTCTCCCTCTCTCTCTCCCCTTTCTTCTGCTTCTCCTCCTTCTCCTTCTTCAGGTTTTATGTGAAAGATGATCTTATTAAAATCACCAGAGCAGTTTTTCAAGCCACTCCTATATTCCCACCCTCCTTAGGACATGCCTTGGGGGTGGAGGCTGGTGGACTGTCTTTTAGAACACCTCCTCAGGTACTAAATACCCTTCCTTCCAAACATGAGTCCAAAGAAAAGGCCCTTTAATCATGAGAAGATAATACAGTTACATACATAAGGGGCCCAGAAAGACCCACAGGATCCCTTGCTAACTAGGATTATGGGTCCCAGACAGGGCTCTGCCTTCTATCCTTGAATGAAGTTCTCAGGTCCAACCCCAAGGAAAGATCTAACTATGCTGGGAAGGAGGAAGCTCCTATCCAGGGTTGTGGAACCCCATTCACCCTCTCAGTCCCCAAGGAAAAAGAGGTCATGGCTTCCTCCATGGCCCAAACACCTCCAACCTCATGAGCTCAATCGTTTATTGGCCCACCTAAGAGGAGCTTTGATTTAGTCCAACAGCTTGTCTATATGGAAACTAGACTGGCATTTTTTAGTTCACTGAGTCCTTCCCCAGATTCTAACAAGATAGGGAGAGGAGAAATGAGTCCTCTTATTTTACAGGATGGGAACACATTCTCCCTGAGGCCTGTGGTATTCGGAGTGTGGCCCCCTTCCCTAAAACAGCCCCAAACCCTTGAAAGCAGGTTCATGTCAATATCTCAAGGGCAGCCTTAACCAGAAGGAATGAGGGCTCCCCACCAAGAAAAACAGCCTCGAGAAGTATTTCAGGGAAGAGGCACTGCCAGGTAGAAGCCATCTCAGGGAGCATGTGTACTTGGAGCTGGGACAGGTGAAGTAGTTTTATTGGGGTTTGGCCTGACCTGTGGTCCCGGGGATGGTGAAGGCGTTGGGCCACACACACATTGAGTATGAGCATCTCAGCTTCTTGCTTCTTTTGTTACTCTAGGTAATAATCGTACTTTCTGCTCCTCTTGCCTTCTGCTGCCCTGAGTTAATGAATTACAGCAGACAACCTGTTCTGAGGTAGCACAGGATCCCAACTGCCGGGCTCTGCCTGGATGAGGCTCCAATTTGCCGAAGCTTAGGGACAGTTCTGAGGCAGGACTGTTCCATGAGGTGATGTGTAGCCAAGTGAGGCAGAGAGGCAAAGGGAGTGCTCATGTTCTCATGTTCTAGCTTTTGGGGACAGTTCTTGGTTTCAGATCCGTCTTTTGGTTTGACCACAAGTTCTCATCTTTGGTGATGAAAATATACACAAACCCTAGAAATATTATCAAAAATAACCATGAAATAACAATGATGATAAATATAACTAACATTTTTGAGATTCGTGTGATATTAATGTTCTCCCCATTTTAGAGATGAGGAAACAGAGACTTGGAAAGCTAAGGTAATTGCCCAAAGCTACCACCATCTAACCAGGTGCATCTGTCCCCAAAGATTTTACTGGGCTCTATACCCTACTGCTTCTCCCCTCACATACTACCCTAACACTACAGAGTAGCCCTGCAAGGTAGGATGAAGGAAAAACAGTCTTGTCATCTAGCCAGCAACCCTGATCTTACTCCCCAAGAAGTTGAGGGTCACACCCAAGGGTTAGCAAGGGGGGGGTCAATCAAAGGAGTGAGGCTTGGCTGAGTGGCTGCCTACACTCCAGCAGCAGCTCGCTGGTGTCTTCCAGAGCCTGCAAGTGGAATCTAAGGGGATATCCTCTGTGCCGCACGTGTCCAGCTGCCGCTGGCTCCTGAGGCTCGAGAGAGTGGGGCTGTGTGTAGTCCACGGCCAGGATAAAGTGCCCATCTCCTCCACTAGGCCCATTCAGTCTCATTTCTCCTCTTATCAGCATACTGCTGAGGGTCTGCCAACTCAGAAAAGGCCTCTGAAGCTAACAGTTCTGCCCATGGCAGAAACACACAAAAGGAGGAGAAACAGGTTGAGAATTTCAGAATGTGCAATAAAATGGAAAGCCCTGCAGCGTTCCCAGCACCGAAACATTAAAATAAAATCATTTGACAATTATTTGCCTGGATCAAGAAGGTGAAGTCATTTTTTAGAGCAGCCACTAATCTTAGAAAATAATGAGTATGATTTGATCCATGTAAGGAACCAGAGCATTTGAAGATTTCGCTGCCAGAGGCTCTGAACTTTCATGAGGTGTCCACAAAGACTGGAGGTGTATTGGTTGGGGGTGGGGGGGCACAACCACTGCAAGCATTTGCGGAGGTGGTAGGAGTCTTAAGATCAATGATTTCCTTGATTACCTTGTTTCCCCCTCTAGCGAGCCTGGTCTCCGTCTCAATTTCTATTCCTATCAGCCAGAAAAATAAAGATTGTTTACAGAGCTGAAATAACACCTGCTTGGTTTATCTTATTTTAGAAACAATAAAAGCTAGAGAGTTGGAAGGATTAAGGAGGAAAAAAATCAATTGTGTTCCTTCATGTTGGAAACATTAAAAAATAAGTCACCCTGCTACCTGCTCTAAGGCCCAATTTGGCTCTACATTACCCAGGGCGATTTCCAATTTCATTCTGCAATGTCCCAAGGTTTAAACTCAACTGAACCATAACTGGGTGCCCTTGAAAGACTCCAAGAAATTTTTTCTGGTCAATTTTTTTATAAATTCAGGCCACAGATCTGATGTTAAATGTGCCAAAAGAAACAAAAACGTTTGCTTTTGGCATTAACACCTAAATACAGTAGCAGCCTGAATCTGGCTGAATTGCTTTAAATGTCTTCTTACTTTTCAGTATCTTTGTAAGGAAGACGAGGGAGATCCCCCTCCCCCCATTATACAGATGTGAGCATTGAAACAAAGAAACAAGAGAGGAATCCACTGGCTCCAAGCCACAAGGATAAGAAGCAGTTGAGCTGGATTAGAACCCAGGTTTTCTGACTCCCAATGCAGTGCTCTTCCATGCACCTTTGCAGAATGCAAAGCACAGCCCTTTCTTCCCCAGATGCCTCTCCCTGCAAAGGCAGATTTGGAGGGCAGAGCAGTTTGAAGGGTGACCTCACCACACTGGCCATGAACTAACACACATGTCCCCTGCCCACCCTCGTTGACTGCAGGCAGAAACCTGTAGTCAGCCACTCCCTGACCGTTTCTTCATCTCTGGTGAGGGAATACTAAATATTCTAAAGCAGCGTTCCAAACCTATTTGGGAATGAAGATCTATTCTAAAGCTAAACATTTTTGTCAACTCATGCATGCCGATGAGTGTACGCTAGTACTCAATGATATTATGTGCCAATAAGAAAAAAAAATTCTGAATGAGTTTATATTTTTCCTAACCACAGCAGCTTCTAAATTCATTTGAGGCAAAGTAGCATAGAAATGTGCAGGACAAATATCCCCACAGTCTAAGGAGCTGCTGGGTACCAACATAACAAAGGAAGGCCTCTTCTTCCGGATCCTAGCCCAGAGCTGCTTTGGGTGAATGAAGAAGTGATTTTGAATTTGGATGCCTGTGAGGAAATGTTTATGAAGTTTCTCCACCAGCAGCTTCTCTAACAGCTTTAACTTTGGGGGGGTAGGGGTTACTGGGGGCCAGTGGGGAGGAGCTGTAAGGGGTCCTCTGGCAATTTTTCATAATGAGGTGATTTCATTCTGAAGCTAGTAGCCAATTCCCTGTCTGTGAGATGTGTTTCTCAGCCCTTCCTCCCCCTCATGGACTTTTATTTTGATTAAACCTGCTTCTTTGCAAAACACCTCAACCCTATAATCACAGGCCTGACTCTGCACAGGTGAGTGACCCTGTATGAGGACCTATGCTGCACCACAAAACAACTTTGCCAGGAAGGTCCAGTATGTCAAACACCCAACATCCTTGGCTCTGTGCTGAGACCAATCCACTGGTTGGTGCTTTGACAAGGAACCCTGAGGTTTACGGGGAGGACTTCTCTGGGGACCCATTTTACCCAGCACCTATTTCTATAGACTATCTCAGGGGCTGGGACTCAAAGGGCACACAATGGAGGAAAATGCTAAGCTAAAGTCTTTCTTCTCCTCAGAATGGATCCTGCCAAGTAGGAGAAGGCAAGATTTGAGAAGAGGGAAGTGGGTGATAGGAGCTCACCATTCTTGGGTGCTCTGCCTGTGGCAGGCAACAAACCAAGCACATTATATCCCTTTTCATGTAATTGTCTTATTAACTTCATGAGGTGCTTATTATTACCCACCTCCCAATTTTGTACATGGAAAAAATGAGAGAACTAACTTGCCCTCTATTAGACCTTGTCAGTGGAAGAATGCCCACAGCTGGCTCTATCCCCTGTGGGTAGAAGACCCTTCCAAACACATGTTGACTGTTTTATAAACTGTCTCAACTCTGAACTAGGCCCCTTATGAAAGTACATTCCATCATTTATGAATTCATTTATTCTTCAAATAAATGCCAGACACTGTTGGGATTAAGATCAAGTGAACAAGACCAGCAAGATCCCACCCCCAGGAAACTGACATGCTAGTGGGAACAAATAGCATCAATGTATAAGGCCACGGAGTGATAAAAGCTGTAATGACAAAATAAAGCAGAATAAAGGGCTAGAGAGTGACAGGCGGCCAGGGAAGGCCTCTTGAGGAGATAGCACTTGAGCAGAATTCTGCATGCTTGGAGCAAGCGAGCAACAGGGGATATTGAAGAGAGTTGCAGGCAGAGGATGCCACATGCAAAGGCTTTAAGGCAGGAGTCCAAGTGGCAGGATCTGGGAAAGGCCAGGGTGCCACTGTGGCTGGAGTAAAATCTGGGAGTGGAGTGTAGCATGGAGTGAAGTCAGAGGGGTAGCCTGTTGTAGTAACAACAGCCAATGCTCCTAATACTCTTCCCAGTGCCAGGCCCCATTCCTGTGCCCTATGAGATCCCATCATCCCTGTTTTACAGATGACAACCCTGAGTTATGTAAGTGGCAGGGCTGAACCAGAGACAGTCTGATTCCACCGTCCATGCTCTTGCTATACCACTCTTTATGCCCCATACGTAAGGTTGCCAGATACAATACAGGATGCCTAGTTTCATTTGAATTTCAGATAAATAGCAGGTAGGTTTTTTCCACTTTATTTTTATTGTTTGAAAATTTGAAACTCTAACCTTTTGCAAGTAGTTTTTTTAGGATGAGCCTATTCCCAAATATTGTGTGGCATTCTGTTTTTATTGTTGTTCTCATTGTTGGTTTTTTTGTCAGATCTGTCAACACTACCTGTAAGCCATCATGAACTCTGGGTTTTTCCTAAATGTGCCCAAATCCTCTAGAGCAGAGGTTAGCAAACATTTTCTTCAAAGGATCTGATAGTCAATATTTTGAGCTTTGAAAGCCACATACAGATTCCTATCAAGTGTTCTTCTTTGTTTTTGGTTGCTGGTGTATGTTTTTAACAACCCTATGAAAATGTAAAAACTATCTTAGCTCTCAGGGCATGCCAACTACAGTTTCGGATCCTTGGCACTCACTTTAGCATTACGGTTCAACATGGCTCCTGATAAACGAGGCACTGGACAGTCCTTGGACAGTCCTTTCTGAGGATCAGGCTCGTCCTAGTCCCAGTTGCATCTGGGATGGTGATTTGACCCCAACGCTTCCGTGCCCATGTGACGTATCAGAGATAAGCAGGATTTGCTCCTTGTGGACCAGTCTCCTTGGGCTCCTTTCTGCTCCTGTCCCTCTGTGTGTTGGCATCTGGGCCCCTATCACTCTCCTGGGCGTCCTCCTCTCTCCCCAGGCTCTGTTCCTACCTTATTCCTCACCATTCCCCATGGGTGATGCCCTCCTAGCTTCTACTGCTTCTTTCATTCTTTCTAACTAAAAAGGTTTCAGCCAAAATGCATCCCCTCTTCCATCAGCCCTTCAAGTTTCCCCTTTCCTGGGCACTTCGGATTTACCTGGAAGCGTCTCAGAGGAAAGCCTTGTTTCCCTTTTGTTCTCACTATGCCCTGCCAGGCCCTTCCATATGCCTGGAAACAGCCACCTCTATTTTCCTTCAGTTCCTTCTGAATGTTTTTATTCTATTTTTCACTGAATTGATTCAGACATTCTTAAAGTCCACATTAGGTATTTATGGAAACTTCTTACTCTCTAATTTATAGGGTTTATTTGATTTTTAAATTTATCTTTATTGTTTAAAGTATTACAGTTGTGCCCCCCCCCCATTGACCCCTTCCACATGGCACCCACCCCTCCCAGGCCTTCACCACACTATTGTCTGTGTCCCTGGGCTATACATATATGCATATAAGTTCCTGATTAATCTCTCCGCACCCCATCCCCCTCTATATGTTTGATGTACATTGTCCTACGATTTGACTTTTCCTAGGATTCAAAGCAGTTCTCTCTCTCTCTCTCTCAATACACTTTTTGTACATAATGAAGGCAGAATATTTGGCCAGTGGAATTCTTTCAGTGCCATCCCACCCCCCTTCCCTGTGTGTCTAAGCTACCTCCTTGATGCTTGTCAGCCTCATCTCTTTTCTAAAGTTACCAAATTTGAATGCAAGTCTACAGGATCTTCACATCAGACCTGTTTCTTCATTATTGTACCTTCCTGTTCCTTGAGAATATTCATTATCTTTCATTTGACTTAGGTTTCCTGTCTGCCTTTCCATTTAGGCAATTTAGTGGGTGATTTAGCTAACTGCAAGGTGTCTGGTGTTCGAGAAATGGTAACAACAAAACAGCCAAGCAATACTATTGAAAGAGCCCTCCACCAGGTACTTAGGAAGTCCTAGAGAAATGGAAACTCCCTGAGTATGTGTGTGCAGGCACGCGCATCTGCATGGGATTAAAGAGCAGGAACGTCATTTTGATTTGGTTTTCTAGGGACAGGGTACAGTGCCAGAGTCTTCCCCTGACATCCTCTCTGGGGAGTTGCCAATGTCTGGCTTTGACCAATGTGACTGTTTTAAATCAGAAACACTCTATGGCTTTTGGACAAAATTCAAAGCCACAATAAGAGAGATGTCTGTCATTTCTCTCTCTTTTCTTTAATCTAGTCCTTTGGGTTTCATGATCTTTGGAATTTGTAGCTGGAGAAACCCATTAGTGATAGGTACCATGATGAACAGGTCTGAGTACTTATGTAACAGCATTGCAGATGAAAGTCTGAATAAGTCACTGCTTTCAAAGTCAAAAGCCATTGTCACATTAAGTTATTTGTGCACACAAGTCTGCGGCTCTTAGGAGTGCAAATAATAGCTTTGCCAATATGAAAGCAAAACATAATTACTTAACAATAAACATACTGTACACTGGTAACAGCTGTTATCAACAGCATGTTTGAAACCAAAACAAAGGAAGTATTACAGGATCTTTCTAAACCCCTGCCTGTCATTCTCAGGAAGGTAAAGCTTTTTTTTTTTCTATCACAGAAGTGTGACTAAGCTACAAGGATCTTCCTCAGACACCATTCTACTCTCGCGCGCAGGCCAGGCAGGAAGCTTGGCCTCATTTTGCCCAGCCAGAAAGTGGGCAGGTGATTCTAGAGGAGAGTTACTCAGGTTTTCAGGACAGGCCTACTCATTGGGCATGTATGAATATTATATTTTTCCTCCTTGATATTTGAAAATTGTTTTGATAATTGCTTTACACCAGCTGTGAATTTTATACCAGCCTTCCAGATAAACATATAGCAATGGCTCATCACAATTTATACTGAGAATTTTGTTTGATAGCCCTAACCATGGGGAAGAAAGTAGTGGTAAATACAGTCCATTTTTGGAATTTCCATATATACACATATATACATTTGTTTCTTTCCACATCGTCACAAGAACGCCAGCACAATTCAAGACAGCTGTGAAATAGGCAAAACCCCTCCCCTTTCATCATCATTCCCTCCTCACCCCACCCTATACACTCCTTTCTGTTTGCTCAGCGAGTCTCTGGGGTCTGAGTGACTGACTTGTGTGAGACTCTTGATACCGGCACTTATGATCTGGGTGACCTCAGGTAAGCTGTTTACCTCTCCAAGTCTCAGTTTCTTCATTTGGATATTGAGGATAATAATAATCCTCGCATCATTTCTGGGGGAGGATGAAATGAGAAAATGTATGTCAAAGTCCTACTGCATCTGGCACATAGTAAGGGATTGTTAAATGTCAGCAAGTATTTTTTTATTATTATTATTATTATCATTATTAGTCAAACTCACTCATCATTCCCAGGGATGGCGCAAATGCTGGACTTCAACTGCAAGATGGACACATCAGATTCCATAAAACCCTCCCCCTTTGATCTTTGCTAATTAGTCTGACCTATGACCTGGTTCGAGCGAGTGTCAGTGGATTCATGAGTTACCCAGTATGACTGGCTTTTGCCTCTCCTGCAACAGTAATTTTAGATCTAATATTAGGATCACTGTTCATTTCGGTTTAGGGTAGAAGGAGTGTTTGGCACTCTACAATCTACTGTACAGAGACGTTTGCAGACAATTTATTAATCCACAGTAAGATCAGGTGAGCCGTGCTCAACACGTCCTGTCTCCTTCCTGAAACTTTGAAGAAGTTTCTGGTTTTCATACCTACACCTCTCCAGAGCCTCATGGTACCCCTCCTTCCCTTCTGCTATAAGGAAAACACAACTGCCTGTGGCTGCAGGTTTTCCAGAAAGCTCTGATGATTCAGCTCTGATGTGCCTGCAGGGGACACAGGGCCGACCTGCCCAGAGAGAATACATCCCCTCTCTCACAAACTTTGTCGCCACATTATAGAATCCTGCACCTGCAGGGCCAGCTTGGCCTTAGTGGTCCCCTACCCTACTCACTAACAGAAAATAAACTCAGGGAGAAGACCCCACCAGGCATTTATAAATGTGATACTATGATGGAGGAAGAGTAAGCAGACATTTATGGCAGACAGATCTGGGTCAAGTTCAGGGGTGGGCAAACTTTTTGACTCGAGGGCCACAATGGGTTCTTAAACTGGACCGGATGTGCCAAACGGGGACCATACAAAGATTATGACACTCCTCACACAGAAGCAGGCTCCCCCTTCTCAGCTGAGCCTGGAGGGCAGTGATACTTTTTAGTTTTATTCATTTCAAACGGGCCGGATCCGGTCCGCGGCCGTAGTTTGCCCACGGCTGGAAGTTCCTAGTTTTCCTAGCCCTTCCGTGATGTGGGGCTTGTTTCTTAGCCCTTGGAGCCTCAGCCCTCCTGTGCCAAACGGGGACCATACAAAGATTATGACACTCCACATAGAAGCAGGCTCCCCCCTTCTCAGCTGAGCCTGGAGGGCAGATACTCCAGGGGGTGTGCAGACCTACCATCTTTGTGGAGAAGTAAACCTTTTAGAAGCACAAGGAATAGCCATGACTGGCAAGCAAAGCAAAATAGACTGGAAATTATTTCCAGTGGAACTTAAGCAAAAACTATGGAGCTGCCTTCCCTTTCCACTGTCTGCTGGGCACTCACTGGGGAGTCCCTTGGTGGCCCCATTAGAAAGACCACAGGGCTTGTCCTCTGGCTCCACACAACCACCCATCCTCTCCTCTGCAGCTGCGTGTTGCCCTCCCAGACAAAGCCAGACTTCCGGGTGGGGTGAGCAATCTCTCCCCTTGGGTTCCAGTAATGAGCCCAGAAGTTTAGAAGGACGTTAAGCAGGAGGCAAGGAGAATACAATGTATATTTAGTATCTAATTTAGTCGGTTCATTTAAAAATCAGAAAGCATTCACCTCTACTAAAAAAGGGCCCATTCTAGGTTAAATTCTTAATTATTCTGGAAAATGCAAATGAGAAGCCATAAATATAGAGTTGGGGAATAATCATGGTCTGCACAGTGTAAATTTAAGTCAATCGGTAAAGGGGGAAAGAAAATCATTTGCGTTAATATTAAGTCCAGCTGTTCTTTAAAGTTGGTTTTCCCTAGCCGAGGATTCTGCATTTGCTATGACCAAACGGTCTTCAAAACCTTCTGAGTTTAGACAATACTTAATCTGAACATCTAATAGGTCATTCTTCTCTAACATCATTGAACACTTCCATTAAACCCAAGTTATTATTATCAACATTATGAGGCCTGTCAGAAGCAAGCCCATTGTTCAAATGAATTGACCTCCACTACAATTGACCTTAACATTGCTCAACTGTTTGACAGTCAATTATCTCATGATCTCCCTTCAAATGGGCCTCACTGCTGAAATAACTAATCCATTACAGAGGGAAGGTTATTTTAATAGCTGAGCAGAGAGTTGCTTTTTGCAGTCTCCCCGTGAGTATATACTGCAGAACAACTTGTAGCCCTCAATCCATCTGACAAGAGAAAAGCATCATGCCAGATTCATGTTTTAGGAGAGAGAGAGGAAAAATAAAGGCTTGGTTAGGACTCAGTAGTGGTTGAGGATATTAGCCCTAAAATATATAGCAACTCTTGGAGACATTTCCCACTGTGCCTCGTAACTGTGAAACAGCAGAGGAAATGAAAATACAAGGAGGCTTAAGTAACTAGCTAAAGCAGTGGTCCTCAACCTTCTGGCCCTTTAAATACAGTTCCTCATGTTGTGACCCAGCCGTAAAATTATTTTCGTTGCTACTTCATAACTGTAATGTTGCTACTGTTATGAATCGTAATGTAAATATCTGATATGCAGGATGGTCTTAGGCGACCCCTGTGAAAGGGTCATTCGACTGCCAAAGGGGTCTCGACCCACAGGTTGAGAACCGCTGAGCTAAAGGCTATAGGGGAGAGCTGTAAGCCCATTCCTAGCTCCAGGAATATAAGGCAGTGGCTCAATAATGGGCTCTGGAGTCAGATGAACTGGTTATAGGTCTTGCACACCAGCGCTTCCTAGCTGTGTGACATAGGACAAGTTGCATCCCTTTGCTAAACCTCGGTTGATTTATGTATATAATGGAGCTAATAATATCCACCACATAGAGTTGCTTTGAGGATTAGATGACAAATAAAGCTCCATTCCAGGATCAGGTCCCAGTAGGCATCAAAATAGTGTTATTGCAATTATTACACATGCCATTATCTCTTCTAGTCACTTTGAGAGTCAGTTTTCCTCCCAGACTTGTGACCCCTGAACATCTCTCTGCTTGGATGGTGATCTTGGCATTGAGAACCAAGGATAGGGATTTCCCCAATTCATGAATGAGGCCTAATAAAATAGAACAGTTAATAAAAATGTGTGCTTCATAAACCGGGAAATTAAATGTTTCCCCATCAAACTAGGCTCAGCCCCCACGTTTATCGGCCTTTGGAGAGGAGCTCGGCGCACCTCTGCGGTAAGGAAGCCAGTTGGCCCTGCCTGACAGGCCACTGCCGTAGCAGAGGCAGGGTGAGCACTGTCCTGCTATCCCTTTTACATTAGCTTTTAGGCTGGACTCCACACCTTATTTATGATTTGTTTCAGCCCCATTAAATCTCTGAAAACTTAATCCATGCCCCCTAATCCCAGGACACTAAGAAAGAAGTCTTAGTTGCTGTTCCCATACAATCAGGCCTGTGCTAATTTGTGGAGAGGGGTGCAAATAGGAGGATAAAGAAAGAAGGAGGGAAAGAAATGGCTTTCAGGCTTCATGCCCACTTTCAGGGATCCTTAACAACTCCCTCCAGTAAGAATTTATTTATTTTGCCCTCACAGCCACCTTGGGAGGTGGAAATCACTAATCACCAAGGAACAGGTGAAAGGAGGAAACCAGATACTTCCTGTGACCTCCTTGTGGTCAGCCATGACCAGAACTCAGATTTCCCTCAACTCTAATCCAGTATTTCCAATGGATTCCCTATTTGGTGTCAACTTTTCTAGACTCTGTTCAAGGACCACAGCATACATTGCAAGTTTTCTCAAGATCAGGAGAGGCCACTACAGGGCTGGGGGCAAAGCAGAGCTCTCTGAGAGAGTAGGGGAAGGTTTGTCCAGCCAGAGAGGTGCCTGGTCTTAGTGACTAGAGGCCTGAGTACCAAGTGGGACAGTTGTGCACTAGAGCCTGCTCCCATAGGCTCTCAAGAGCCCACTGTGCTCATCTCCTTCCAACTCCCAAGTTCAGTAACTTCACACTTAGAGTTTGAAAGTGGCCATGATGGGAGAATTTATACCACAAATGACAGATTAGAAATATTTTTCTTCAGAGGGCTGGTTGTTCAACATTTACTAGCATACCATAGGGGTAGGACCATCTTTTATTCATGCATTCATCAAACACTGTGCAAGGAACTACAGATAGAAAAATGGATAATGGATCTTGTCTGCTTACGTCTTTTGTTCTGTCACTGGCTTGATCTATCCCTGTAGGGTCCACAGGAACTCCCAAGAGCAGAGACATTGAAGTCTAGCCAATTTGCTTTTTGTCATCAGCTTCAATAATAATGTGGTTGGAAAAGGATTTAAAATTCTGGGCTAGAGTGAAGGTCAGCAATCACGTTCAAAGCCATGTGTGCTTTATTTTCATGACATTTGTTTCCGGGCTTCCTTGGGTTGGTTGTATGAAAATATTGGCCAAGTACCTCTTCTCTATGTATTTCTCACCTGAAAGTGACTGAGAGTCTGTGAAGGTATAGGGTGACCTCTTTCAAAAATTGTAATGCAATCCCCCTCCTCCTCTAGTAGTCCCCTATCCCAGGCTCTCAGGAGTTCTCTTAGGACGGTCAGAATCATCTTCTAATTAGTCTCCCTGCTCCCGTCCCTCATCATGACAATGCTGCCAGAGGGAGCCATTTTTTCTTTCTTTAATTAAAAAAAAATTGCCTAAGTAATGCATGTTAACTTTAAAAACTTGGAAAATACAAATCAGCAATCACCTCTAATCTCACCACTCAGTGGTGCCCAGGCTTTTCTCTGAATATATATACACAGTGATGTTCTGATAAATTAACAAGTTGCTCTCTGTTAACAATGACAAAAAGCCCTGATTTGTAGTATTTATCCATTTCCTTGATAAATACTTCCACTCAGATGATGTCAAGCTACTAGAATGATGTCACGGAACATGAAATTGGGAAAAGATGCTAACAATTGGTTTTTTCAAATTCTTATGAGCTAGCTCTAGCACACTCTTGTAATATGCACATATAATTTTATTTATTTTAATATGTTTTTATTGATTTCAGAGAGAGAGGAAAAGAGAGGGAGAAAGAGATAGAAACATTAGTGATGTGAGAGAATCATTGATTGACTGATTCTTGCACACCCCCTACTAGGGATGTAGTCCCGAAACCCTGGCATATGTCCTGACCAGGAATTGAACTGTGATCTCTTGGTTTATGGGTCGATGCTCAACCACTAAGTCACACCGGCCTGGCCACATATATTTATTTATTTATTTAAAATAAAATGTGGAAATACTACATCCTTCTTTGTAGCCCATTCTTTAAAGTTTGTTCATGCCAATGGATATACATCACCCATGTAATTTTAAATAGCTGTATGATATTCTATTGTATCAATACATACTTAACTAAAGATGAACATTCTTTCTGATTTTTGCTAGTATGAACAAAACCTTAGGGAACATACTTGGAGATAAATCTGTGTAGAGAAAGCGAGTTCAAATCCAGAAACCTGACCTTTCCCATGTCCTCCTTACACACCTGGAATGGATCTCCTTGGACCACCACAGTGCCCAGCTCCTTCACAGGTTGTGGAGTGCCCCTCAGGCTGCCCTGGATATCTCAGGCTGCAAGATGGGTGTTTAAATCTACATAGTACAGGCTCCATTCGCTTCCCCCGCCATCATGAATCACTCCATATTCTCCATACAGACTACACCTCATATATTTGGTAATTGTCTCTCTGATCACCTTCTCCTGCTCATTCTTCAAACATCTCCCAGAAGTCAGTGCTTTCCCAGGGCTTCCCAGCAATCCACACACCTGTTTTGCACCTAAACAAATGTTTGTGACCTGAAGCTATTCAACAGGACTCCTCAAAGACATGGTAGGAACTGAGTCTTCCTCAACTTTGTGTGCACAACTGGTATCAGGCCTGGAGCAGAGCTGGAGCTTAATAAATGACTGTGAAATAAAGCCCTATATACTTTTCAGCTCCCCTGCAGCATTTACTTTCTAATAAGGAGCATGAAACTGTCCTTGACAGAATTGGAACACATGTCCAGGGTAGAGGAGGAGATCTCTACTGCCGGCTTCTAAGTATGGCTAATAACTTGCTCAGAGCCCAGCCTCCAGGAGGCTCTTCTAGAAATCACTGTATGTCCTGGCCTTCTGAGACTCCTGACTCCTCTGGATGAAGGTAACTCAACCTAGGGTGGAGCTGACTTTCCTAAATCCAAGGGCTCTTCCAGTAATAATGATATAAGGTTAACTTACTTCTTTAAAAAAATTATTGAATTTAGTGGGGAGACATTGGTTGATAAAATCATATAGGTTTCAGGTGTACAGTTCTATAATACAGCATCTGTATATTGTATTGTGTGTTCACCACCTTAAGTCAAGTCTCCTTCCATCACCACGTACCCCTTTACCCTCTATTACTCTCCCTCAACCCCCTTTCCCTCTATAGTAATCATCATACTGTTGACTGTGTCTATGAGGTTTTTTTTTTTGCTTAATCCCTTCACCTTTTTCACCCCTACCCCAAACCCCCTCCTCTATGTCAGCTGTCAGTCTGTTCTCTGTATCTATGAGTCTGTTTCTATTTTACAAGTGTAGCCTACATTTGAAAATGTTCTACATGCATTGAAAATGAGAGCCACGGCTAACATTTAATAAGGCCTACTATGTGCCAAGCACTATGATCAGGAATTTACATTCTTTTCATTCTATTCTCACAAGATATTCACTAGTATCACCCCCACTGTAGAGACCAAGAAGTAAGGTCCGGCTTAAAGAGGTTAAGTAACCTGATCAAGGTAATACAACCTATAATATTTGGTGATCCTTTCTTCAACTCTTTAAAGGCAGAGCAGGGATAGAGGTCAACAGACAGGCTCAACAGGATAAATGACATGGCCAAGGCCACATAGCTGGGTAAGGAGACCAACCATCCCAGTTTGCCCGGAACTGCTGCAATTTTAAAATGAAATTTCCTGTTTCCTGGACAACCCATCAAAACAGGATGGTGGGTCAGCCTGTGAGGTAGTAGAACCCAGGGCCTCTGACTCCTAGCACAGGATTCTTTCCACCCAAACTGTACTTTCTCTCTTCATAATGGAAGATGAAGTCATTAGGATGCATGTATTCATTTTTCCTGAGCCCTTAGTGAAACAGGCATTTCAGAATCTGTTTAGAACATCAATCACTCAGGCTCTCAAGAAGAGACAGACCCCAGCTGGAACTGTTCTTCCTAGTACGCTCCAGTGATGAAATGCCCAGTTTTTCCCCTGCCTCCTCCCCCTGCTCAGCACACCTGGACTCCTGCCACTCAACTGTAGAATGTGCCTAGTGCCATCTGGCCCAGCATCTCGTGTCCTGTCAACAGGGATGTCAAACAGGCAAGATGAAAGGACATAACTCCCAGGAACATTGCTCATCTCCTGGCCCCAATCTGGGGAAGTCGTGGCGATTACTCATTAGGTAGCTACAAGGAGAGCAAAATGACTTGCTACTGTCAGGCTGTCAGCTGGTGCCTGCAGCAGTCTTTGCTACTTCCTGTTTTAGCAAGTCTTCTGGGGACTATCCTAGGACTTTCAAATGAAGGTGGATATAGGCTGGAGTTCCCCAAGGGCTACCTGGGAATTTTCACAGTTTAGAGATGTGATGACAGCTATAGCAAGGTCTGTGGTTCTGCCAGTAGATAGCAGGTCCCCTCTCTGGAAGGGGCAGAGGAGAGAATGGACAGACTTAACAAAGGGACCCAGACTCTAAAGAGCCTTATCTTCACATCCAGTACCCAACCCAGCCTTCAGATTCCAAGTAAATGGGAGCCTGATAAATGGTCATTGAGCGACTACAGGAAAATCTGATGGCTTTTGAAAAAATAAAGCTACTCATGTCCTGTGCAGATATTCTATTTGGTATACTTTCTTAGTATAAAGCAAGAAAAAAATTGCAAAAATGGATAGGTTTGATTACATACAAATCTACTAATTTCTTTTTAATCCTCACCCAAGGATATTTTTCCATTAATTTTAGAGAAAGTGGAAGAGAGAGGGAAAGACAGAGAGAAACATCGATGTGAGAGAAACACATCGATTGGTTGCCTCCTGCACGCGCCCTGACCAGGGCCCAGGCCAGGGAGGAGCCTGCAACCAAGGTACGTGCTCTTGACTAAAATCAAACATGGGACCCTTTGGTCTGCAGGCCAATGCTCTATCCACTGAGCCAAACTGGCTAGGGCTCTATTAATTTCTATGTCAGAAGATGTCATAAGCAAAAAAGGAAATAACTAAAGGAAAAGATACAACAAAAGGTTGATAACATTGATATACAGAGTTCTTAATAATCAATTTAAAATGGTAAACTTTGAAATATTAAACTGGGAAAAATGAACAAAATAGAATTTTTTTAAAGTTACCTAATATCTAAAAAAAAAGGGGGGGCAGTAGTTTAACCAAATATGAAATTGCACATTTTTAAAATGAATTTTGCTTGTGAAATATATACATACATACACACACATTGTATGAGGGGCTAGAGAAAGTTTCTTTTATCTTTTGCTGATGGTACTATATATGAGTACAATTGTTTTTGGCAATCTGATAATATGAATTAGTCTCTTTAAAAATGTCCACTCCCTATAATCCAGTAAATCCATTTTTATAATCTCTAAATAAATATAATTAAACCATTATTTAAAATAATGAAAAAACTTTAAGCCTAAATAGTTTAAAATGCAAAATATATCTATACAATAAATTTTTGCAGTCATTAAGAATCATGCTTTCAAAGGTAACTGGTATAAGAAAAGCTCACTATGTAATATTGAGTATAAAAGTAGCATTAATACCATATTCAGTATGATTCCAATGTCATCCTATATAATAAAAGACTAGTATGCAAATCAACCAAACAGCAGAATGACCAGTCGCTATGACGCGCACTGAACATCAGGGGGCAGACGCTCAACGCAGGAGCTGTCCCCTGGTGGTAGTGCGCTCCCATAGGGGGAACACCGCTCAGCCAGAAGCTGGGCTCATGGCTGGCGAGCACAGTGGCGGTGATGGGAGCCTCTCTCACCGCCGCAGCAGTGCTAAGGATCTCTCAGGGTATGTCTGCCCGCTTAGGCCCGGGGGGCAGGGGAGGGGAGTGGGCCTAAGAGAGGGCACAGGCTAAGCTGAGGGACACCTCCACCCCCGGTGCACGAATGCCGTGCACCTGACCTCTAGTTAAAGTATATATGTGTATACAGGGTGGAGGAAATGTAGTGTTATAGTTGTGAGTACCTGAATTGCATAGTTTACTTTTGTATTATTATTTTTCTATATGAACAACTGTAAATCTATTTTTCCCACCCAGTATATATTTATGTATATATGTATATTTATGTGTATATATACACACAATTATAACAGAATGTTTAAAGATGATGGGATTATCAGCAACCTTAAGTATTTTCTCCATGCTTCTCTTTATTTCTCAAATTCCCCACATTGAACTTGTATTATTTTCTAATCAGAAAACAATCTTTCACATAAAAAGGGCAGAGAAGAATATGAAAAGGAGTTAAAGCCTCTTGACTTTAGCCTTCATCACAGTACTATGGAATGTTGTGCCTCAGCCCTTCGGTTTCCTACTAATCAATTGTCTCTTTGTCTCAGGCTATCTTTCACCTCCTTCTACGTCTCTTTTCTGATCGAGAGAAAGCAAGGTAAGCTTGAGGTTAGAACCATCACTTCTCTCTTCAGCCTTAGCGGCGCCCACAGTAGAACCAGACTCCCTGTGCTTGAAGGGAGGAAAACATCACCCAATCGCAAGCTCATTGAGGGCAGAAACTGGGCCCAGTGGTGTCTGAGCCTCACCTCTGAGCCCTGTGCCCAGCTGGGCCATAAAACTGACCTCAGGGTAGGAACACTTCGGCACACAGCTCTCTCTCCTGGCTCAGTACTGAGGGCTATTAAATATGTGGGATGCACCTCTTCCTGCAGAGGAACTCCCTCTTCGGAGGAGAGATTCGACAGATTTACAATGAACTATAACACACAAAAGGAGGTGCAGCGAAATAAACGTGCACTGAATGTTAGGGAAGAAAGGGTCATAAACGTGCAAGGACAAAGAGAATGAGGAAGCAAACAGCAACATTTGGGAAACTGGGCAGCACATGGATGACTAGACTAATAATCAACTGATTTAAGAGATGTGAGAAAGCTGTATCCTCATAGGACCATGTGAGGGCCTAGAAGCAGACCTATTTTCTCAGTAGAACCCCTCAAAAAGTGCAGCATAGACTGCAGCCTCTGCGAGTGTGGGAAGGGAGGGGAGCTATGTAAAGAATTTGATTAAAGACTATCTGAGAAGCAACGGGATCCACAAACCACCTCCCCACTCCCCGCAGGAACCAGAGGTGTGTTTGCTCCCTGGACTGGGTGAAATGGAGACTCCTGTGGACACCAGGCTCAACCAGAGGAAGAGGCAGAGCACTGAACACAGAGAGAGGTGTGATCATTCGCATCCTAAATGCTGAGACAAACAACCTTCTTTCCTATTGGTTTTCCACAGGTGTGGCCGCCAGGCCTAAGCCTGCAAACAGCAAACTGGGAGAATTTTCCAGGGGGATTTAAACAGCTCAAGAGGAAAGATCGAAAGACACTGAAATCGAGGTTCTCCAAAGAAATCGCCTGGCCACAACCTATAGTGAAGTCCACAGATGACAAACCCCAGCAACAAGCTCAGAACTTCCAGACAGCATCTGAGCACTCCTCTTAATAAGAGCAGAAGCTAGAGTTCATAGAAATTTGAGGAAAGTCTCTAGTATGAAAGATAGAAATTAAATGAAAGAAATAGGAGAAATGGAATCTAACAGGGATTATGCAAAAAAAGTTTTATATTCAGAATATATTTAATATCCTGAGAGATAAGAAAGAAGATATATTACATTTATGAAAAAACTGGACAATATATAAACAAGAACATTGACAGAATAAAACAGGACTGGTGAAATTAAAAATATTACGGTAGAAATAGAAAAAGTCAACTGAGAGTTATAAGATAAAGAGACAACAAAAATAGAACAGGAAAGATAAGAAAAATACATGACAAGTCCAGAATACCTAACATGCAAATAATAAGAGTTCCAGAAAGAAAAATCACACACACACACGGGGGGTGGGGGGGAGAGATAACCACAAAATAATTCAAGGAAATGTCCCTAAACTAAAAGTCTTAACTTTCCAGATTAAAGGGGTCCATATAGCAACAAAGATAAAATAAACTCAAAAGTCACAGTGCCATGAAATTTTAGAGCACAGCACAAAGATACAATCAAATAAATTTCCGGAGAGAGGAAAATAAAACATCCCATTTCAAAGATTGTGACTCTGAATGGCTTTGAACTTCACGATAGCAGTACGAGAGGCTACAAAATAATGGAGTGATATCTTTAAAAATCTGGAGAGAAATGACTTCCAATCTAGAATTCTATTCTCAAAGAAAGAAACTACTAATCAAATGAGAAGGTAAAATAATGGCTCTGTCAGATATACAAAGCTTCAGATGTTTTACCTCCCTGTAAGTCATTCTCAGGAAGCTGCCTGTGGATGTGCTCCACCAGTATCAGTGGGATACTGGAGGGAGGAGTGGGGTCTAACATGGAAGAGACAAAGGGAATGAGGCAGAAGGGAGGGCCCAGAATGCCAGGGAGTAAGCCATCCATCCAGGTCAGAGCAGGGCAGGGGGCTCCAGGAGAGACTGCTTTAAAAAAAAATGAGACTGGCTGCAGAGCACAGCATCTGACACGTGGAGAAAACATTTAGACTCTCAAGTTAGCAGAGAGTTTGGGGTTGAAACTCTGATAAATTCAGAGGAAACTGAGCTAATATAAAAGGATATAATGTAATCTAAATGTAAATATAAAACAAAATAAAACCTCTAGGGAGAATAAAAGAGTGTGTATAAAAGGAAAAGTAAAGGCTTCGATATCAATATCATTTGCATTGCCATATAATATAAACACTGAATATTGATTTGAACAAAATTAAAATGTAACATTACTGGGAGAGTGGAAGGAAAAGAAAGGCACATCTTGGTACACAGAGTAGAGTGGGGGAGTTGGGGAGGGTATTGGGGATTATTGGAGCATGAAAGAATCCATTACTCACCTACCATAATGGGAAGTCAATAGGTTGTTTTTAAAACCCAAAATCAAGAAATAAAATATAATCATGTTATTCAGAGATACAGATCTATATATGCCCTAAGATCAGCTAAATGAGTTGAAGGTAGTAGTGTCTCTGATTAGAGGAAATGGAGGGTGAGGCACAGTGGACTGCTGTGTTTCATAAAAAGTCTTATACACTGTTATTTTTTATTTACTTTTATTATTAATACTAGAGGCCCGATGCACAAAATTTGTGCAAGGGGCTTGGCCCTTGCAGTCCCACAGCCCCACTGCCTGCCCACTGGTCATTCCCAAAGGTCGTTCCAGAAGGTCATTCTGCCATCTGGTCTAATTAGCATATTAGCACTTTATTATATAGGATTATTTTACCCTCATCTGAACATATATTTTCATTGGAGGGAGGAAGAGAGGGAGAGAAAGAGAGCAATCGTTTGCCTTCCTATATGCCCTGACTGGAGTTCAAACCCACAACCTGGGTATGTGCCCTGACCAGGAATTGAACCCACAACCCTTTGGTGTATGGGACAGTACTCCAACCAACTGGGCACCCAGCCAGGGCTACATTGTTTTTTAAACTATGAACATGTGGTAAAAGTGGGCATCCCTGTCTCGTTCCTGTTCTTAGGTGAAATGGTTTTAGTTTTGGTCCATTGAGTATGATGTTGGCTGTGGGTTTGTCATATAAGGCTATTATTATGTTGAGGTCTGATCCCTCTATTCCCATTTTGCTGAGGGTTTTTATCAAGAAAGGGTGTTGGATTTTGTCAAATGCTTTTTCTGCATCAACTGATATGACTATGTGATTTTTATCTTTCAATTTGTTTATGTGATGTATCGCGTTTATTTGCGGATATTGTATCATCCTTGCATCCCCGGGAAAAATCCTATGTGGTCATGGTGTATGATCTTTCGGATGTAATGCTGGATCCGATTTGCTAGAATTTTGTTGAGGATTTTGGCATCTATGTTCATGAGGAATATTGGCCTGTAATTCTCTTTCATTGTGTTGCCTCTACTTGGTTTTGGTATTAGGGTAATGCTAGCTTCATAGAATGAGCGTGGAAGTGTTCCTTCTTGAATTTTTTGGAATAGTCTGAGGAGGATAGGTTTTAGTTCTTCCTTGAATATTTGGTAAAACTCCCCTGTAAAGCCTGTTTGACATAGTTCTAGAAGTGCAGCCATAGCAATTAGAAAAGAAGAAGAAATAAAAGGTATCCAAATTGGAAAAGAAGACGTAAAACTGTCATTATTCGCAGATGACATGATACTGTACATAGAAAGCCCTAAAGACTCGATCAAAAAATTATTAGACTTAATAAATGAATTGAGCAATGTAGCAGGATGCAAAATTAACACCAAGAAATCCATGGCATCTTTATACACCGATAGTGAACTTATAGAAAGAGACTTAAAAAAATCCCATTCACCATCACACCAAAAAAAATTAAGATACTTAGGAATATATTTAACTAAGGAGATAAAAGACCTGTACTCAGAAAACTACAGGACACTGAATAAAGAGATAGAGGAAGACATAAACAGATGGAAGAACATATCGTGTTCATGGATTGGTAGAATCAACATCATTAGAATGTCCATATTATCCAAAGCAATCTATAGATTCAATGCACTGCCCATTAAAATACCAATGGCATATTTCACAGACCTAGAACAAACTCTCCACAAATTCATCTGGAATAATAATTAAAGAAAAGACCCCAAATAGCTGCAGCAGTCCTGAGAAAGAAGA
Organism: Myotis lucifugus; assembly: GCF_000147115.1. Classification (NCBI taxonomy): domain Eukaryota; kingdom Metazoa; phylum Chordata; class Mammalia; order Chiroptera; family Vespertilionidae; genus Myotis; species Myotis lucifugus. The sequence goes on from NW_005871182.1 coordinate 743,158, forward strand.
ACAAAGTAGGAGGGATCTCAATACCAGATATCAAGCTGTATTACAAAACCACTATTCTCAAAACTGCCTGGTACTGGCACAAGAACAGACCTATAGACCAATGGAATAGAATAGAGAACCCAGAAATTGACCCAAACCACTATGCTCAATTAATATTTGACAAAGGAGGCAAGAACATACAATGGAATCAAGACAGTCTCTTCAATAAATGGTGTTGGGAAAATTGGACAGATACATGCAAAAAAATGAAACTAGACCACCAACTTACACCATTCACAAAAATAAACTCAAATGGATAAAGGCCTTAAACATAAGATGGGAAGCCATAAAAATCTTAGAGGAATCCACAGCCAGAAAAATCTCAGACATATGCCGAAGCAATATCTTCACTAATACAGCTCCTAGGGCAATGGAAACTAAAGAGAAAATAAACAAATGGGACTACATCAAAATAAAAAGCTTCTGCACAGCAAATGAAATCATCAACAAAACAACAGGAAAGCCCAACAGAACATATTTGCCAATGTTATCACCAATAAGGGTTTAATCTCCAACATTTACAGGGAACTCATACAACTTAACAAAAGGAAGATAAATAACCCAATCAAGCCCTGGCCGGTTTGGCTCGGTGGATAGAGCATCGGCCTGCGGACTGAAGGGTCCCAGGTTCGATTCCGGTCAAGGGCATGTACCTTGGTTGCCGGCATATCCCCGGTGGGGGATGTGCAGGAGGCAGCTGATTGATGTTCCTCTCATCGATGTTTCGAACACTCTATCCCTCTCCCTTCCTCTCTATAAAAAATCAATAAAATATATTTAAAAAAAAATAACCCAATCAAAAAATGGGCGATGGACCTAAATAGATACTTTTCGAAAGAGGACATAAGGAAGGCCACGAGACGTATGAAAACATGCCTAATGTCACTAATCATCCGAGAGATGCAAATCAAAATGACAATGCAGTACCATCTCACACCTGTCAGAATGGCTATCATCAACAAATCAACAAACGACAAGTGCTGGGGAGGATGCGGAGAAAAAGGAACACTCGTGCATTGCTGGTGGGAATGCAGACTGGTGCAGCCACCGTGAAAAACAGTATGGAGTTTCCTCAAAAAACTAAAAATGGAACTCCCATTTGACCCAGTGATCCCACTTCTAGGACTATATCCCAACAAACTAGAAACACCAATCAGAAAAGATATATGCATCCCTATGTTCATAGCAGCACAATTCACCATAGCTAAGTTTTGGAAACAGCCTAAGTGCCATCAGCAGATGAGTAGATTAGAAAACTCTGGTACATCTACACAATGGAATACTATGCTGGGTTGAAAATGTAATTCTTACCATTTGCAACAGCATGGATGGAACTGGAGAGCATTATGCTAAGCGAAATAAGCCAGTCAGAGAAAGATAAATATCACATGATCTCACTCATTTGTGGAATATAATGAACAACATAAACTCATGAACAAAAACAGATTCAGAGACAATGAAGTATCTATCAGACCATCAAACCTCAGAGGGAAGGTAGGGGAGTGGGGGTAAGGGGAGAGATCAACTAAAGGACTTGTATGCATGCATATAAGCCTAACCAATGGACACAGACACCATGGGGGTGAGGGCATAAGTGGGGGGGGGAGGGGGCAATAAGGGGATAAGGACACATATGTAATACCTTAATTAAGAAATAAAATATAAATAAATAAACTATGAGCATGTGTAAAATTTGATAAGCTATTAGAAGTTAAAAGAAAAAAAGAGTGAATCTCAATTCTTCAGTGCCCTTCACTCACACAAGTGATAATAGAATTTTCCTACCTGTTCTCATGTCCAAAGCAGGAACTGGCTTAACATGTAGCATGAGGACCTTGGCTTGTACTTGGGAAACTTCTTTCGCTTCAGCGCTCTAGGCAAATGGGGCTCACACAACAATGTGCTGAATTCCAACCTATATCTCACTGTTTCATGCTTGTCATGTTCATGTAAATAAAAATATCAAACAGCACTGATGTCGCAACTACACCCGTTTGTTAAATTACAACCACATGTTGGCTACAAATAAGATTTTTGGCCAAAAAAACAACAAAAGCATTCTGTGAGAATCAATATAAATTTACAAAGGAAAAGAGTATATTTTTATTATTTGTAAACTGTGCACTACACATATTTTAAATCAGTAAAATAGTAGTAAATGTGTGTGCATGTAGGGACACACACATACACTTTTCTTTTCAGAGTGTCTGCTGTGAAACATTTACCCACCACTGAACCTATAGCTATTGCTCAGGAGTGAGGAATGAGAATTGGCCAGTAATTCCCCAGGGCCTATGTTCTTGGAAGCAACTTCTATCCTCACCTCTTTATTCTCCACCACTTGGGGAATCCTCTGCCCTTTCGGAAGGTCTCGGCTCTGACTTCACCAATTAGCAACTTGGTGGGTTTTCCCAAAGGGCACTGGCACTAAAACTGATAGAAAGCAAACTCATTACAGAAAATGGGTTTCTTCAGCATAAAATTAGGAACTACTGATCACTGAAAGATTCATTCTTTTTCTAAGAAATACAAGTAAAACATTCATCCATTGGAATGGATAATGGAATGATAATTGAACTATTTATTGCATTAAGCACTATGCATTTTTGGCTGAATTTAGTTTCATGAATTTCCTCACGAAATTCTATTCTTCTCAAAAAGCATCATAAAAAAAAACGGACTTCAAAGGAAGGAGAGATTAATTTAAAATCTTGAAGGGAAAAAGGAGAAAAAAGAGGATCTGTGAAGACTTCTTTAAAGAGAAGGTATTAGAACTAGGTTGGCACCAGATATAAATATCTTTGTGAAAATGTAATCTGGTGGGATAATAACCAATTGAGAGGTATTCCTGTTGAGGAAAATGTCTAAAAGATGTAATAAGGCACCATTGCACAGTGATGGCTGGAGCGGCATATCTCTAGAGCAGCGCCAACCTTTCAGACCTCACGGACCACCACTGGTCCGCGGACCACCGGTTGGCAACCGCTGCTCTAGTGAATGCCACCTCCTAAAATGGCCCATGTAAGGTTTATGCTACACAAACAGGATGTTTAATTAGTGTTCATTAAATTGATACAAATGGCTGTCAGCTGATTTTCTCCCCCATTGCTTTGAAATTCCCTGGCTGACACATTTCTGAGTGACAGGAATGCTCAGCTCTGAGGCAACTTAATCTCAACCCCTCCCTGACATCTGCAGACGCACACTCTAAATAGACAAGCATAAACTGTCAGGTTGAGAGGCTGAGGCTCTCCATCTCCATACTTACCCACTTCAGAACCATTCTGGGAAGCCAGGGCTTTGGCCTCATGTTTGCAATCCTGTTTTACAGTTTACTAAGTGCTCTTATATACATTTTGAGCCTCTCGACAATCCTATGACAAGGGCAGAACTGGCATACTGCCCATCTTCCTGAGAATGCAACCAGGATTCCCAAAGGTTAATGCCTTAACCAATGTCCCAGGGCAGAATTCAACCTAGGACCCACTCGGTTATTTTAGCTTTTAGCCCAGTGCTCTTTCCATAAAATGCTGACATTTGAACTCTGAAATGGACCTAAGAGGTAAAAATAGAATGCTACATTTCTGATAAAATTTTTCCAATAGAATGCAAAAGGCACCACTCTGTGAACCAGAAAAGTATAAAAAACTGGAGACAGCAATTAAGCAGTTTCAGTTGTGTATACATGGCCTCTCTTTGAAAATGGATGACATAATTGTACTCTCAAGAAAAATCAGTAGATGAAATGAACTTCGCCAAAGAGTTGCCGAAAAAGATGGTTTCAAAATTTTGACTTGGAGATGAGTTAATTTAAATTTACATAGTTGATCATTCTGTAATTGAAAAGGAGGGATTTCTTTCTGCATGTAATTAAGCTGGATGTTCATGTCAACAGACAAATACATGAGGACAAGAAAAGAAAGCCAGACTGAAGATTTAGAGCAAGGCAAAAAAAAAAAAAAAAAGATTTAGTTTAATCATTGGAAGTGTCAACAAGCAAAAGGCCATTTTTGTCTGATTAAAAGATAACAAAATACAACAGTATGCTTGGTGGAAGGTTATAAAGGGGAGGCATACATTAGATGGGGATTTGGACAAAAGGTCTCTTAAAACCCCTTTAATGCTCAGGTCTTGATTTACTGAGCAATACCACTCTCTAACTTAGAAGTCAGGGTATTGATTCATTCACTGAAGCTGACTATTTGTGTTACCAAAACACTTGACCTAAAGGAAAGTGACAGAGTCATGTTCGTTGGCTAACCCAAGAAACTAGAGAGAGTCATACCACTAGGAGATAGGAAACCCCTCCTAAGTAACTGAAAACCACATGGAGGGATAAGATGAAAGACTGAAATGTTAACCTCTTCCTCATAGTTGGAAGCCTAGCCCACCACATAGGATGTGAGTATCCTCTCTCCACTATAAAAATGCTAAAGCAGAGGGGAGAGAGAGAGAGAGAGAGAGAGAGAGATTCCATAACTTTTAGAAGATGATAGCACAGTGGTTAATAGCTTGACTCTTCTAGACAGACTTCTTTGGATTCAAATCCCTGCTTCCCCACTTACTAGCTGGGTGACTCTGAGACAGCCACTTAATCTGTAAAATGGGTATAATCACAGTATTGACCCATTGGATATTGTAGAATTAAATTAAGTAGAGTTACTTAGCCTCCTTGCTGGAATGTGGTAACCATCCAATAAATATTAAAATGAGCAAATGCTGTAGTTCAAAGTTTTCACTAAGCAACTATTGCACTCAAAGAGAATCATGAAGGTTACAGCAAGAAAAATCTTGGCATCATGGGGTATTTCACAAATCCTTGATCAGTTTGAAAAAGTCACATGACTGTTCACAGACTAGAGCACTCTCAAGATTAATAGAGTCCCTGAGTCAGTCATGGAGAGGGACATTTTCTCATTTCCCCATTTGAAGCAGTGAACCATGTTATGGATGGTATCACAAACCCTTCACTGAATTAGGCATATGTTGATCATCTTCTCCTTGCCAGGCATGATGCTAGGCAAAGCATAAAGTTTAATTACTCTTAACACTTCCTTAAAGAAGATTTATATATATATCCCTTAGCTGGAATTTTTAAAAAGTGATAGAATGTTGGGAAAAAAGAGCTTATTGCCAACAAGACTTTTGATAAGTAAGCTGGCCCTTTAAGCATGGGCAAGAAGGATGTTCAAAAAAAATTGACTGACAAGCCTAAAACAGCCAAGATTCTTTCTCCTCAGTCCTTCCAATCTCGACCTTGACTCCATGTGGAGTGAGAAGTAGCGATGGACACGAGGTTGAGGGCTGCATTTAGGAGGAAGCTTCTCCCTTGCCCTCCTGGCTACTCTGACCTTCTGAGTGAGTCTGTCAGGGACCCAATCCTTGGGTGTGCCTCCTGTGGGTCTGCCAGGGAGCCAATTTGTCCTCTGATCCTTGTCAAGCATGTGGTGAAATGCTGATAGTTAAATGACTAGTTGGCTTATTTCAAGTCTGAGTCAGGTCTGCTTTTCATCAGCATCCAGACACTAAGATGTGGATAAATTCAAAACAGGCCCTAGTTTGTGTCAAGTCCCGGAAGCCCACATTATTTTCATGATTTTTTCAGGGACCTAGGATTACTTGTGACCTGAGTAGAAGCACCTCTCCAGGTAGAACCTCCCAAATCAGGTTCTGACCCTCTATCTACTGGTAACTGGCTCTGGCTCTGGGAGGGAGCCACATAGCTGGAACTTGGTCTCCTCAAATTGCAATGAAGGTACAACAAGGGTACGGTGGGGTCTGATGCCCCAGTTATAAGCTTGGGGCACCAGCAATGCCGGGACTCACACACAACACTTGAATTTTCTATTTTAAAGCAAGAACCAAAATAATCATCTAGGGAGAAATTATAATTTCATTAGATTTTTATAACTGTTTTTACAGTTTACTGCTATTCTATTTTTAATTTTATGGCAGGAGTAGGGAAATGGATACACCATAAACTTCTTAAGGACCAGGGTCTTTTAAAATCACGACCCAGCCTAGAAGGGGTGAGCACCTAGGAGGTCAGTGGCAGCTGATTTGTGAGGAGGAAGAAGAGGACAATGGGATGTCAAGAAAGTCTGTGTCCACTCAGACCTCTCACCTTATCCTCTGGAGTCACCATCTAGGCCTTTGCCTACTACTGGGCTTCCTTGGTCCTTCTGCCACAGAGACCCCAGTCAAAAACCCATGCTGCAAATCTCTGCAGGCTTGTTTCCTTTCTGTTCCCCACATGTACAATTTCTCAGTGCAGTATGTCTCAGAGGGACAGTCATTAAAAGAATAGCCCATAAGATGAGGGAGCTGACTGGCTGTTTTCTCTAGCATGACTACAGACCACCTTAGGCTCTTGTTAAAGTACAGATTCCGACTGAGCATGTCTAGGTGGGGTCTGAGTCTTTGCATGCTACCAAGCTGCTGGATGATGCTGATATCTCTGGTCCTCAGACCACACAGTGTAGAAGGGAATAGAGACCCTTCCAGCTCTGACTGCCCCAAGCCTGTGAGCCAGAACCATCTCAGCCAGAAGTTTCCAGAATATTATAGTCTTAGTAGTGATTCCTACAGGCGGCTTTCTTTTCCTGCTGTCCCCACACACCAGCCCAGTCCTCCACCTGATGAAAACAATAAAGCTCAGATGTGAAGGAGTCCAGGGGCAGAAGGACACCTGAGCTCCAGGCAGGCAGTGTTGCTAAGAAGCTTACAAACCCATGAATAACTATAGCAGGTCTTCAATTGCTCCAGTTGAGTCCCTCCAGGGAGTCCTCAGGAAAGGACAAAAAGTCCAGAAGAATCCCCCTAAATCATTTGCATTCACAGTACAGGAAATACAAACACATTAGGATGCTCTCCACCGTCTTTGGTGTCGGGTGGCAGAGCTAATCACCTTCCAGTGAATAAGATCGGGTTGGTGGCAGTAATTTAGCCTCCCTTAAGCATCACTCTGGACTCATATGTGAGGATAAAAGACAGAAAACACTCTCAAACAAACAAAGAACGTCTTATGTGGTTGGACCAGCCTGCCAGGAACTGCCACTGTCACTGAGCAAATTTCAGCTCAAATGCCAGACTTGGAGATGTCTCCCCACCAGAGTAAAAATAAACCAGAATGACAGTACCGTGTGTGCTCCTAGACAGCTGGGAGTCGCTGGCTTTGCAGACACGAGGCTGTGTGTGTGTGTGTGTGTGTGTGTGTGTGTGTGTGTGTGTGTGTGAGGGCAGTGGGAGCAACGCAGGCAGAAAGAGGTAAAACAGTGATCCTCTCTCTGTAAAAGGCCTGCCATCTCCTTATAATCCACCTTTCTATGGCACTTGAAAAGAAACTCAACCACCTTTTCTCTATACCCCTGGAAAAGACGACATTAAAACTCCATCCTTCAAAAATCTAACAAATTTGAATAGGAAATAGAGTTCACTCTTATGAGGTAAGGGGAGGGGTTATGATTATGATCTTGGGACCCCTCCACTTTCTGAAAGTCCTGCCACAGGTTTTCCTGTCCGAGAGGACAGAATAAAGCAATGCTTTGTGCTGGTTTGACTGGGCTACCAGGAAGGACCAAATGGAGATGATTTACCTGTGGGGTCTTTGCAAGTCCTATATGGAAGCTGTGTGCGGCCCAAGATCCTCCAGCATTCCACCATCAAGCTCTCTATGCACCAGGGAGGCTAAGCATAGGCCCAGGCGGACTGGGCTAAGTGCCCGCTGTGTTGGTGGGGGCAGGCCAGTTTCTCTACTAACATCTGCCACACTTCTTTGGCTCTGACCGGCAGACATGAATAAAGTGCACCTTTGAAGACCTGGAGGAGCTCTAGAAGAACCGCCTCACTGGGCATTAAATCCGGTCTCCTGAACCCTAATTCCAGCCAAGGTTCTCCCCATACCAGTTCCATGGATTCCTGATATGAACCCACACATTTTTATTTGAAGATTTTTTGGTGGGTGTTTAGAGGTCACCCAGACATTAAATTCTGCAAGAAAAGCTCTCCAAGGAAGCTAGTCCTTGGTTCTGGAAATAAGACATCATGTGCTACATCTACTCAGAGAAGTGCCACCCAGTTGTTGGAATAAAGAAGGTTTAATTGACAAATATTGGGCTTTAAAAACTAATTAAGTATAAAGGTAACTTTAATTATACAGAAGAATCAAATAGTGTCAAAAACTTAGTGTTTGAACAGCCTGTACCCCCCTGTTCCTTTAGTCTCCGAGAACATGAAGTCAAACAGAAATTAGGCTTCTGCCACCCACTTTGGAACAATTATAAGCAAAGGGGGCAAGCATCTTACTTCACAAACACTCAGAAACAGTCTTTCATTTATGGGGCTTTTGGATATGACTCCTTGATCTCAGAAATGCTGAGAAGCAAATAACCAGCATCTATTGTGGGTCAAGCATCCCAGCCCTGAAGACAATGGGTCTCGAGTCCTGATCTCCACATGCACACTCAAAAATGCAGACTGAAGATTATCAATCAATTTACAGTCAATACTGTCTGCACACTGAATCCATCTTGAAAAGATAAAAAAAAATATTTGAGACACGTCGCAGCAATTTTTGACTCCGGCATCTCAACAATTTACAGGATCTTGGTGAACTCCTGTCGTCAATGGAGTTGAGATAGCAAGGTAACAGAATATTCACTTTCCTACTCTGTCTCTCACGAAGACATTTCCTGAAGGCATGGGGATGATGAATTCACCACCATGAGTTCATTGTCAAGCCCTAATGACCCTCACCTACTGGAACAACTTTGAGCTGCAGGCTTGGGCCTCCCACTCACTTGGGTATTTTTAGACCTAAGCATAGAACAAAATTGAACTTTTCAAACAGGAAAGGAATGCAAAGTACTTAGGGCTGGTTTTTAAAGGGCAAAGCTTATTTGACAAGACTATTGATCGTGCCTAACTACATTATGACAGGGTCACCTGGGTTCATGAGTATGCAGGAGGAAGCCAGGTGGGGAAAACTAATCCCTGGGCACTTGAGGGAAGTCTGAGCAGTACCCTCCATTGAAGGCGATGGGCCTTGTAGCACAGCTGGTGGATTATAGGTGGGAACAAACGCCACAGGAAGAGTCCATGTTGCTTGCGGAAGATGGTGCTGGAAAAAGGCTCTCCAGATATCTCTGACACCCTTTCTGTTGACTAAGCTTTGGCCTTATCATCATATGAAAGCCTAAGTTCTAATTTTTAAGACGTTTCTTGACTACTCAGTAAAACGTTCTTTGGTGGCTTTCTATATGCTTACATGTGGTTTGAAGAGAAGGCCAGGGAGGAACTGACTGAAAAATATGTCAAGGCGGCCAAGTACCATCTTCAGAAAGATTAGACTGCCCCCAGCTCTGTCCTTCCCCTTCACTCATTCTTATAACAGGTGTCTTCTGCACACCTACTATGTGTCTGGCAGCTGCTATGAATGAAGGGAACACAAATGATTCAGACACTGTGTCCATAGAGTTCAAGATGTAATGAAGGAGAAAGTTATAAACAAATATTTAAAACACATCCACCTCCTTCTGAGACTGAGTGCAAATGTAGCAGCTTGTTCCGGAAAATACCATCTTTGTTCTCCATTCCACCCTCTGCCTTGGCAGGGCCATTCTTTCAAAAAACTGTATTCAGTATCTAAGCTTCTGCACAAATCCTGTACTCCAGAGAGAGGTGGAAACCACTACCTGGCTTCTCACAGGCTTACTGTTGGCTCTAGCACACCAGTTCCCCCACCCTCCTGTGGGCCTCCCAGGTAGAAACCAGGCTCCCCACCTCCAGGGAGGAGAGAGAACATGCCCATGATCACACAGTTGACATGCTAGGCACACTTCTTAGAAACACATCATTTGCAGAGAGACATGAAATCATTACAATATGAAAAGCAAACAAATTATCTCACCTATACAAAAATGACACTGCCTACATATTATGATGGGCGAGGAGCTGTATTGAGTTGTTTTGCCCTCTCATCTTCCATGCTGTGGCCACAAGGTTGTAAAGCCATAAAATATTAGATCCTGCCAGGTTTCTCATGGGGTCTTTCCTCTGTCTCCTGTCCTTTATCTCCTATCTCCCTTTATATAATAGACCTTCTCAGGGTTTTTGGATGTTGTGACTTGCCCAAAGAAAGAATTCCTTCTTGACAAGAAGCTGATGGACTCACAGACTTGCAGGCTTCAAAATTTCAGATATAAGGTGTTGAAGGAAACACATGTAATGAAATAGAACAGGGTGACAGCTGGAGGTAATAACTGATGGACTTTTTATTCCATATATTTCCTCTTACCTATTGACACTTCCCTTTCTCATTCACTGCATCAGGGGAGGGGTGACAATAGAAGAAAAACCAAGAAAAATGGTTGAAATCTAAGAGCCAAAACTTTGCTTTACAAGAGCTTGGGCTTTTCAATATCCTAAGATCCGAAGGATAGGAAGCTTTCAAAGGGATTCAGAAGCTAGCCCACAAATCATGCTCCCTTGCTAAAAAATTAGATTAGGGCTCTCTGAAGTCTGGAGAGGTGGGGGTGGGGGTGAGAAAGGTGAATCAGAGAGGCGAAGCTGTGGGTCAGGCAGGAGTTTCTTCATGGGACTCAGTCCGACTCTGTCCTGTGGTCCTAGGCTGGCTGGCTTCTGCATCCCTGCAGCCCCCACACTTTCAGGAGCCAGAGGAATAAAGAAAGCATTCTCCTCCCTCCACTGCACTGCCCAGCATTTATCCCCCTCGCATCCCAACAGAATCCTCTCCCGGCCTCAAAACAGTTCTGTACCTGTTGGTCTTCACAGCCTCCGCGGTCTTCCAGGAAGGTAGACTAATTACAGGGAATATGTTTCAGAAGCCGACTGAAAGCCAGGACCTAATTTCCCATCAGCCATTAAACTGTAACAATTTCCAGCAGTTAGGGTTTGAACTGAACCAGTGACCTACACCGAAGTAAAAGGCTCCAAACACCATTATCACTCTCCAGAGCCAGCCTCTGGTTTTGCCTCTCACCTCCCTTCTCCAGAGCACAAAAGAGTCTTCTTGACATGTTTATGCCAGTTCCTCTCCCTGAGTCCTTATTCTCAGACCCTTTTGCAGAGTGCCCTTCAACCACATTCTAGAGGGACTTCCAGTTGTGTGAGCCATTCTGCTATTCATTAACAATATTCAAAACAGCTCTCTTGCCCAGCAAGTGTGGCTCAGTGGTTGAGGGTCAACCTATGAACCAGAGGACATGGTTTGATTCCCTGTCAGGGCACATGCCTGGGATGTGAGCTTGATTCCCAGTAAGGGACCTGCAGGAGGCAGCAATCTATGATTCTCTCTCAAAATTGAAGTTTCTTTCTCTCTCTCCCACTCTTCCCTTCCTCTCTGAAATCAATAAAAATATATTTTTTAAAAATCAGCTTTCTTTTTAAAAAATAATTAGCAATATGAGTTTAATGAGAAAACTACATATAACATTTTACAAATTTACATTATAAAAAAACAGAAAGGTTCATTTGCATATGTTATATAAACATATTTTAACTCTTAGCTCATATTTGCATACTGTTTGCAAAAGAAACAATTTGAACAGATTCAAAACCAAAATTTATTTAAAATCCAACCATTCACATTTCTTGCTTTTAAGGAGTTGCAAACTCCTTCCAAAGTAAAAAAAAAAAAAAAGAAAGAAAGAAAGGAAAAAAAAAGATACCAGGCCTTAAGATTCCGCACATTTGTAACAGCTAAATATAAATTTGATCATGAAATTTCTTAATGGCAAATCAAAAGGAAAACGTGGGAGGAACCATAGAGGGTCTTCAGAGAAAGAAAACAAGGTGATTTTTCAACACTTCCCTAGAAAAGGAATGCTTAGTCTGGAGCTTCACCCAGAGGATGGTTTTCTAGCAACTTCCTTCCTGTCAGGCATTTCTGAGATTTGCTTATCTCTTGAGTATAGTAATAATAATCATAATTGCAAACACTTAATAGGGCCTTCAATCAGGCACTGTGTTAAGAATGTTACTATCATTAACTTTTTTAACCCCCACAACAGCTCTAAGAGGTAGACACTATTATTTTTCCCTTTTTAATGATGATTAAAATGAGGCACAGAGGTAAAGTAAATTGACTAGTCCTTTAGCTTAATGAGTAGTGTTGACAGGATTTTCAACCAACCAATAGTGAATTTTAAAAATGATCAGTAATAGTAGAATAAAAAGATAACATTTAAAAAATACATTTATAGGTAATCCCTAACTTGTTTGCTTGCTACTTCCAATCTTCTCAACTGCAAAATCTTTTTATTTCTAAATCAGATAATAAGCAGTTAAGAAACGTTTAGTACTGAGGAGTAAACCATCTCTAAGTTGGCTTAAAACAAGTACAATTTAATATTTTTTTAGGGCTCTGTGGTTTGTTTGAGCTTCACCAAGAGGTTCTTTTGCTCCATGTGTCACTGGCTGGAGGAACTCACTCACCAGCAGCCAGCTGATGGCTGGGGTGGCCTGGAAATTCCCTGAAGGCTTCCTGGCTGTGGCATCCATGTGATCTCTCACATTACTGGCTTGGCTTCCTCACAACATGGTGACCCAGTAGTTCATTTTCTTACAATATATCTGATTTGAACAGGAAGGAGGCAAAAGATGCCATGCCAGGCTTCCTCAGGCCTAGCTAGACTCAGGAGTCTGACCTTGCCACTCCTACCATTTTTTATTTCTCAGAGCAAGTCACAAAGCCAGTCCAAATTTAAGGAAAAGGACAACAGACTCGACTTCTTGATGGGCTGGAGTAGCAAGTACATACAGGGAAGAAAAACCTTATTGGTACGGTTTCCTGAGATCCTCTATCACAGACAATAGTCTATATACCCTTTTCTATCTCTCTGCATTTGACTACTATATTTAAAACAACTAAATATGAAAAGCAACCATAAGAGAAAGGAATGGAGAAATAAAGGGGAAAGGGAATCGAAATAACAGAGTCAGTAATACTTTAGAGAAGAATTTAAATGGAAGTTGTAAAACCCAATTTTTTAAAGTTTATATGGGGGCAAGGGAATAGTCTATGTAGAGGAGCTTGAGCAAAGGCCCAGAGGCAAGAAATGACAATTGAGTTTTGGAGGATGGCTCACAAGTCAATAAGACTGAAAAACAAGACACAAGGGAGTGTCAGCATAAGAATAAAAAGATATGGAAAGGACCAAGCATGAAAGGCTTTGAATGACAGGCTGGGGATTTTAGATCACTCCTGATGCCTCTGGTGGGAGAGGTGTTGGGCTTCATTTCCAGGCAGGTTCAAAGAAAGCTGAACCAGGGCAAGGCATTTGTCATTACTCAAGGGCAGTGACTTAAAGATAGCAGGCTACATTATAGGTTTCCTTTTTTCCCCCTATCTTTTTCTCCGGATGTGTTTTTCTCTTTTCAGCATCATAATCAATAGTTCTCTCCTTTGTGATGGATCATGTCAGGCACCACTATGCTAAATTGTCACCTGACAGTTTGGATGCTATTCTCCCAGATGGAACACAATTTTCTCTTTCTTCAATGCCCAGAATATTGAACGGGCCTAAGCAACAATGTCCAATTATGTGTCAAGTCACAGTTTTGCTTCAGGACTAAGAAAGAGAACACATCCTCGGCCGCCCCCACCTCACCATGGACCATGGATCAGTGAAATGCAAACTCAGTAAATGTCAACCAGTCTCATAATAAAAACCCATTTATTATTGAGAAAGCAGACACAGACAAATTAGATCAAAGGCCCACTATTGTTCATTCATGATGCACCATCCATGCTGAGCAACTGTTGACTTTTATATAACTGGAAAAAAAATGTAAATACCCCTAATCCAACAAGATAATTTCATAAGAAATCTCATCTGAGTTTTGCTTCCCTAGGAGATGAGCTGGTTTAGCTATTTTATCAAAGAGCTTTGAAATATAAAATGTTCCTGAAAGGTTAGAAAATAAAGGAAAAAGCATTATCCCGTAGGGAGACTGAGAACTATAATATCCCTGTCCTCACCAGGCTCCTTAGGGACGGACATTTCTCACATGGTCACCCCCAGGGACAGAATCCTAAAGAAGCAAGTACACTGAGCACACACTGGAGCTCTCCAGGATCCCACTACCTGGTGACCTTGTGTATAGGTACATTTCTTGGGCTTCAGTTGTCTCGTCTGACACACAGAAATCTCCAAGAGCTATTTTAGCTTTGAAATGTTATGATTCTTAGATGGCAGAGGGAACGGGGAATACAATAACATTATATGTGGGCGAGAACAAGACTGAAAATAACAGATGGGTGGGGGGATTAGGAAGTGAAGAAACATAAAATAGAAAATGTGTTTAGGCAACCGCATGAGAAGTATAATAACAGAAAATGGAAAGGCAGATAAAGTGGGGAGGTCAGGATAAAACAAAGGTGAGGTTTGTGCTAATAAACACTAATGGTGATAGCTTCTATTTATTCAGCATCTACCAAGCTATATACCAGGGGTGGGCAAACTTTTTGACTCGAGGGCCACAATGGGTTCTTAAACTGGACCGGAGGGCCGGAACAAAAGCATGGATGGAGTGTTTGTGTGAACTAATATAAATTCAAAGTAAACATCATTACATAAAAGGGTACGGTCTTTTTTTTTTTTTTTAGTTTAGGGCAGTAGTTTGCCCACGGCTGCTATATACAGTATACATTTTCTCTAATATCCACAGCTTTCTGAGGTTAGTATTAATATATCCATCTTACCGATAAGATGAATAGAGGTTAAGAAACTGGTCCAAGTTCACACTGCTCACAATTAATTAGACCATATTTGAACCCAAGAACCCAAGCCAGTCTTACTGTGATAGTATACTGCCTCCTAAACCATTCTCCCAATTGTTTAGCAAGAGACCAGTGCTCCCTTTTGCTTAAGTTTATAAACTATAGTTCAAGTAGAGGATTTATCAAAAATCCATGAAGGCAGCATCTTCATCCATCAGCAGTTTTGAATGTGCCCCTAATGCAGAAGGAAAGGATAAAGGTGAGCATTCCCTAAATCATGGACAATAAA
This sequence comes from Myotis lucifugus, assembly GCF_000147115.1. Lineage (NCBI taxonomy): Eukaryota > Metazoa > Chordata > Mammalia > Chiroptera > Vespertilionidae > Myotis > Myotis lucifugus. The sequence goes on from NW_005871182.1 coordinate 758,226, forward strand.
TATTACATTTTAGCATGATTCCCAGTATGTCAAAAAGAGGGACAAGCACTCACTTAGAAATCTGGAGAGCCCAGTCTAGACTCTTGCCACAAATTTCTTGCATGGCTCTCCATGGGCCCTACCTGTCCTACCTACCTCTGAGCACTGCAGAAGAGCTGGTGCACACGTGCTAACAGACGTGAGGTCTTAGATAAAAGCAAGGGACAGTTCTGTCCCAGGCACTTCCTGGCAGTGGGGGAGGGGAAGGGAGGTTAGAGCTATTTCTGAGGGACACACTGATGTCCTGTAAACTACTCATTGCTTCAGGAAAGTCGGGCTCAGCTTTCAGGAACTGGGTGATTTGAAGAGGAAAGCCCTTTCAGAGCAGACCAACTGGCACGTGAGTGAGACTGTTAAAGTCTTTCTCATTTTGTGCAAGACGCAAGCCTCGCTTCTGTTAAATAGAAATCTCCCAAGTACACTGAAAAGATGATTAAATTTACAGAAGTTCCATTTGTCCACAACCTTTCACACAGCCTTGCGTTAACAAAGGAGAGTTACATGGGTATAACTCCATGTGATTTGGGAAAACGTGTAAGACAAGAAGCAAAGCATGCAAATTTGTTCAGGTCACAAGGCTAAGACCCAGAAAGAAAGCAGATGAAACTGAAAATGAATATTGCAGCAGGGAAAAAAATGTAGTATGAATAGCAGCCGTGAACCACCACTGACCCTGACCCTGGTTCCCTGAGGACACTTCCCTATGGGTTCTGACTACTCCTTATCTTTCATACCCTTGATATTGAAGCACAGAGAAGGTTCAGAGGAATTTCACCCACCCAGGGGGGCAGTTTTAGAGTTGATAGATTTCTTTTTCACCCTATCTGCAAGGTTGGAACTAAGTATCTTTTTTATTCACTGTTCCTGGAGAAATGCCTTTTAAAAGTTATTCACCATTGTCATTTCTACTTGCGCCTTCATTTACACATACAATAAAAATAAAATGAGACCGGGAATGATTGATGCTCCTCTTTTTAATGATGAATGCCACCGAGTCTTATGTCCTTTGGAGAGTTTTTTCATATTCATTTTCTTTGCCTTGCCTCTTCTTCCATCCAATCTTTTATCCCGTCCTCCCCCCCCCCCACATTATCTGAAAATTCCATAGAGCCCTAAAAGGACAGGACTGCTCCCCCAGCTCTAACATTACCCACAAACCAACGCAGCAGCAGTTCCAACAATGGGAAAATGGAAACCACGTCATTCATTTAACTAAAGCATCAGCACAACTGTCAGGGATTCTTTAGAGGACAATCCAAAGGCAAGTGAGTTGCATTTGAACAAATAACTTCGCCTAGAGAGGAAATGGCATCCATAATGATGGATGTTAAACCAAAATGTGTGTTAGGAGAGATGGTGCTAGAGGGCTTCCCTGAGTGATGTAGATATCATAGCATGGGCATTCCTTGAATAAACATTTATAAAGCACCGAGTGTGTACAGGCACTGACCTAGGAAATTAGACTTCAAGGGGAATAACACACAGTCACCCGACTGGAGGACTCAGAGTCTGAGTGGTGGGAGCCCGAAATCCAGGTGAAAACTAAATGCAAATAAAAAGTTTCCTTTTCTTCCCTCTGCTTCTTGATTTTGCACAGACAGATGTCCCAAGGATTGCTCTGGGAGCTTTCAAAGGGATGGAAATCCACTAACGAAAAGCAAAGTCTCCTGAAGTCCAGTTTCCTATGTTTCGCATCAGTTTCAATGTAACCTGAGCAGGTATCATTTTCAGGTACCACAGTAATACATCGGGTAATGGTGCATTCATCTAAAAAAACATGCATTATGCGCCTACGATGTGCTAGACACAGTGCTGGGTGTCAGGTGAAAGATACAAAAATGAATAAATCGGTGCATCACTCTTCAAGCCATTTAACATTTTCCCATGATTGAGTCACTTGCATTTATTCACTTATACCAAACACTTTTTGTGCTCATACTGTATATATCATGTTTGTGAAACCAAATGACACTCAGGCTTCTCCTTCAAGAGTTCAAAGAAATATAAGTGAGCCCTGGGATGTATGCACTCGCACAGGGAGAAGGAAGATCGCTTTGGGAAGGCTTTACCGCGGAGTTGACATGCGGGTTGAGGTTTGAAAGATGAGTAAGAATTAGCCAGGAAGAGAATGGAAAAAGGATATTCTAGAGAGAGGGAGCAGCAAGTGTAAAAATATGATGCTTGTTAGTGAGTAGGGTGGGCTCCCTACAGTAGGTGGGTGGGAGTAAATAACTGACCATGCCCTGCACCGAAGAAAACTGAGTACCCAAAGATGATCATTGGTAACTTTGATACCATCTATGGTATTCAGACTTGAGGTAGTGCCCATTGGCACCACAGTAATCCACTCAATAATGAATGGTTCATTCCCATTATAGCATTAATCCCAGTCAAGCCAGATGAGAATCTGTGTCTTTAAGTGTTGGTATATGAAAATATTTGTTAGATGTAGCATGTAAGCATATTTGTGGAAATGGAAACATTCTCATTTGCTGCAGATACTAAGGATATCTATGAAGGCAAGAGAGTTTTTTTGGAAGCAAGTAGTGACTACCGCTGATAAGAGATCTGCTTGGTAGCCTCTGCCTGGTCTTTAGGCTGTGGCTGGTCTTAACTCATCCAGCCATCTGGTGGTGACACAGCTGTTTAGATTAAGGGGCCTAGTGAAAATTTGTCAACGGCCTCAGTGATGTGGTTCGTGACTTGGCCTCAGAGCCATAGCAAGTGTCATGGCAGGTTTCACAACAAGAAGGGCTCGAGTGTCATGGAACACAGGCAGTGAGGGGATGTCCCAGTGGACACACTGACATAACATTCTTCATCATGGAAGCAAGAGATCTAACGGATGAAACCAAACAGGTCTCTCCAACCGCCTGCCTTGCAGAGCTTGTGTGATGCAGAGGCAGGATTCCTGGGCCCAGGAGAACTGATAGGTTGTATGGGGACTCAGGAATCATAGGAAAGGGAAAGAGAGGGCACTAGATAAGGGCCCAGTTCCTGAATAAGAGATAGGAGATGTTATGCCCAGATTTCAGGATCCCCAAGAAACCACACCAGGGAGCCAGCCATGTCCGATGCAAAAGCATAAGAGTCTGTATTCGAGCTAGCTCGGCTCCCCCACCTCGCCGACACAGCAGCAGGAAGCAGAGAGAGAGAGGCCTGATGGGACCAGGAGTTTTATAGAGGGGTGGAGTAAGGGCGGGAGAGGGGACTGTGGGCCCCGCCGATTGGCCAGGCGGGAGTCGGTGTCTCATTACACAGGATGTGGTCATAGTGATGGCGTGCACTTCCCTTGATTATCATTGGTTAGTCCAGAGAAATCCTGGGTGTGGCTAGCAGAGGCTTCTTCCGGGAAGAAGCCTTTGCCGAGCACATGGCCCTGCCCAAAAATGGGGCCCAGGAGAACTGATAGGTTGTATGGGGACTCAGGAATCATAGGAAAGGGAAAGGGAAGGCACTAGACAAGGGCCCAGTTCCTGAATAAGAGATAAGAGAAAGTTCACATGAACCAAGTGAGACTCAAGTTACCGGGAACAGAGCACAGGTTCAGGCAGGACCTCAATAGCACTGGCTTACTGTCAAAAATAATAACATGGAAAGGGACATACAGAGCTACTAAGCTGGGGGATAGAAGTGATTCCAGATTCCAGGGTCAAGGTGCCTTAGCTTCAGGAGCCAGAGATTTAAGGAGCAGAGACCAAGAAATCCACTATAATGTACCTCATGTAAAACTAAAAAGTAAGAGTAACTGCATTTTCTTGTTCACACATAGCTTTATATTGTTTGTGTTTCCAGTTTCCCCAACCAATCTCACTTTCTGGTTATTTCTTCCTCCCACCTTCAATTTTAGCAAAGTTTTGCAAATAGCCACGTCTAAAACATGCTCCATATTGTTACACTGTGTGTGTGTGTGTGTGTGTGTGTGTGCGTGTGTGCGCATGCGCACACACATAAAAGTGTTTGTTAAGATCTGGGTCTAGGTCATGCAATATCCTAAGGCAATGAGAATATGATTGTTACTATTTATCGAACACCTACCATTGGCACTGTGATAAGCTCTTGAATCTCTAATCCTTATAGTGCCAGAGAATAGGATTTCATTCCTTCCTTTATAGGGCTAATGCTGAGAATCTCCAGTGCTCCTTAGCACTGAGCTCATGATAGAAAATAAGTATCATTACATGCCCTGTCAATGGCAAGATCTAGAAAAGTAACGTCCACACTGAAATAACAAGGAAGACCATTCTATCTGAAATGGCTGAGTCAGCCAACAAACTGATCTGACTGATTCAATCCAGTATACTGACTAGTTGATTGATTAGCTTGGTAAAACAACACAGTCACTTCAGCACCATGTGGCCATAGCTTTGCAATGTGCCTCTGTTGGTGAAATAAAGTGCAAAGCTAAAAAATTACTCCAGCAATTTCCTGTATCAAAGATACTAGTCTGGATTTTTAAAACCTCAAAAACATTTGCCATAAGACAAACTGTACGACATAAAATGACAAAGGGAAGCCATGGACAAATCTCTAGACAGGAATGTATAGATAGGCATCCACCCCCTTAGTTTGCCTTTGCCCTGCTAAATATCAACTCTGGCTACTCAGAATCATGTATGAAGCTTTTAAAATCACTGATGGAGACACACTGATTCAATTGGTCTGGGTGAAGCCTGGACAATGGCATATATTTTAAAGCTTCCCACGTGATACTAATATATAGCCATGACTGAGAAGTTTAGTGACATAGCTCCTCTGTATCTCAGTTTCCCTTTTTTTAAATAGATAGATAGATAGAGATATAGATATATACTAGGTATATATTATTGATTTCAGAGAGAAAGGGAGAGGGAGAGAGAGATAGAAAGATCAATGATGAGAGTGAATCATTGATTGGCTGTCTCCGGCACACCCCCTACTGGGGATCGAGCCCACAACCTGGGCATGTGCCCTTGACCAGAATTGAACCTGAGCCCCTTTAGTCTGCAGGCTGACACTCTATTCACCGAGCCAAACCAGCTAGGGCTCTCAGTTTCCCTTTTATTTAATGAGGATGCTGGACCAAGGGATATCTAGGGCACTGTACAGTTTTAAGATTCCGTTTATCTTGGTCCCATCCCCAGCCAGCAAACATCTCTGAAAAGACTACTTTCTCTTTGCATAATTCAATTTCCGAATGCCACCAAGAGGGCTGACCTACCACAGAGGTTGGCATGTGGGTTAATGAGATCATATTTGCAAAGTGTTTGGGGCTCTGGGGAAGGAATCTCTAATATATGCAGCTAAAGAATGATTACAGCAACATTAATGTCATCTTTTTAGGAAGAATAAACCACAGTTCACAACCCGCATCTGCCATGGAGCCTGGATGGAGAGCAGCAGAGTGGAAAGTAGATTAAAGAAGGTCTGCTCTTGTTGAGACTGGATGCCAGGTCATGAGACATGTCTACGCAATTACAATTGATAGGGACTGGACTTAAAATGTTAATCTATACAGAATCCTCTAGTCTCCAAGCACACACCAGTAGACTCCTTGCGGCCCAAGTCTTTGTGGACCTACATCCACAGAGACAAAAGATGAATCTTGTGGGGTTTTTCCAAAAGTAGATAGTCATCAGTGGGACTCTATTTCTAAAATGTTACTATCTGTGATATTTCTGACACATTGAAATTAGAACAGGTGAAATAACCTTGAGAATCTATACTTTAGTTATGCTCATGCACAGGAGATAGGAACTGGAATGGATCACAAAGACTTTTTAGAGAGAGGAGGGAAGGAGAAGAGATAGAGAGAGAGGCATCAATTGGTTGCCTCCCATACTCGCCCTGACCCGGGCAGGGATCAAACCCACAACCCAGATATATGCCCTGACTGGGAATTGAACTTGCAGCCCTTCGGTGTATGGGACAACACTCCAACCAGCTGAGCCGCACCAGTCAGGGATAAAAGGCTTTTGAACTGGGAAAAATTGCAACAAACATGGTAGATAGAGGATCATCCAAATAATTTTTTAAAAAAACCTAAGACTAGCAGTTAAAAATGCTATGAATATATAAAAGTTCAAACACACACAAATTGCTAAGAAAACATAAAAATTTGTTCAAACTCACTAGTAAGCAAAGAATTGGCATTTAATATATGATGGTCTTTTTTCTTTATCTATTAAATTAATATATTTTTTTAAAGTAATACTCATGTGTTCATGGAGATAAGCATTCTTACATTCCGCTAGTGGGAGTAAAACTATTCCAGCAGAGCATTCTTTAAAACTCTCTGAAGGCAAATAGAGATAGCCCTTATAATGTTTTGACTCAGTAATTTAACTTACTGAAATCCATCTCAAGAAAGTGGTCTGATTGATATACACATAAAAGCTTTTGGCATAAGGATATTCATTGCTCCGATCTTTATAGGGGAAAAAATAATACTGAAGAACTAGAAAGCAAACTAACTGTATAAAATAAGAAATTATAAAGTAAATTGTGGATATCCACAGATAAGCTATTATGCAACCTCTAAAAGGGTTGTTTATTAAGAGTTTATGTGATATCAAGTGAAAATATCTTAGAAATGTTATTTGGAATATATTTAAAACTCACAAAGTAAAGTTGACAGATCACAGTTTGAGTCCTGGTCAGGGCACATGCCTGGTTGGGGACTCCATCCCCAATGGGGGGGGGGAGGGGGCGTGCAGGAGGCAGTTGATTGATGATTCTCTCTCATCGTTGATATTTCTATCTCTCTCTCCCTCTCCCTTCCTCTTTGAAATCAATAAAAATATTTTTTAAAAAGTAGTTATTTTTGGGTGGTAGAATTATTGACAATCATTTTATTCTCTATTTTTTCAATTACTTAAAATTAATATTTATTATTTTCTAATTAAAATAATAGTTTTATAAACAGAACATAGATGCACACTCCAGTTATTACTTTGCAGCACAAGCAAGTGGGTTTTCAAGCTCAGTCATCCATTCTTTCTATCCTTTTTTCCTTTCTTTTCCTTCTTAATCTCTCTCCGTGAAGCCCACACACGGCCTTGAAAAAGGAATAAAAGGATCACTTGTAGCAGGCCTAACTTTTCCCTTTTATCCCAGCAGCCAAATGGGAAGATTTCCTCTAAACAGGAGATCTGTGGTATTGTGCAGGAAGAAAAATGGGTAAATGCTTGACAAAGGCTCTCTCTGCTGGGGAAATGCTCCTATAATGACCAGAGATTTCTGTGATAAAGCATCCGGTCTCTGTGGCTATCTTCCTAATAAGCCAGAAGCACATTCACTGTAGCCTGGTGGGTAACGATCAGCAAAACGTATGAAAAAATACAGCACAGATTTTCTCCAAATGTCAGCAGCCAATTTCACTCTGGGAGGTAAAATTACTGGAACTGATAAGCCAATATTAAGGGACCAAAAAAAGCTCCTTAAATATTCCAAAGACCAATTTGAGCCATCAGACTCATGTCTGAGTAAACGGGAAGATGGCAATCTGAACATTAGAATAAGAATGAATTGATTTTGTACCTCGTCTCCAGTTTCATTGTGATCTCTGACAGCAGAAATGGATTCATTTTATGTCATTTTCTTCTAAGCCTCATAGAATATTTTCTTCGAGGTCCTGAGATATGAGCAGAAAGCACAGTTGGCCCTGTCTGCTCCAACCCAGCAGAGACTGAGAATAACTTTGGAGTTATTTAAACTTGTTCCTTTCCTCCGAGCAACCTGGCTATTTATCGGCTGGTCATTTCAAGGCTCAGAAAGATGAAGGTGGAGATAAAACTACCTTAAAGGGAAACTGGGGCTGCCAGGGTGGGGGTGGGAGGACATGGAAATAGTTTATGATGAATATCATGGGGTATGGAAGGACAGTGGAGCTGTCTTTTAATGTCTGTTTTTTTAATAAAAAAGAATAAGTGCAAATAATATCCTATTTGTCTGATTTTAGGAGATGCATATGGGATCATGATGTCTACACCTCACTTTCAAATTGTTCAATAACAATAACAAAAATCACATATGGATGCACATACATACAATAATACATAGGTGTATATACATGTATGTATATATGAACATATATACATAGTGAGAGGGGGGAATGTAACAAAATGTTAAGAATTGAAAAATCTAATGGACGAGTATATGGAGATTTATTCTAGCAATTTTTCTTTAATTTTGAATCATTTTTAGAAGATTTTAAAAATAAATTAAAAGCAATTTGTTGTGTAACTTCCTTTAAGTTTCCATGATTGGATGTATGCTCTATATTCTAACCAGTGTAGATAACTCTCTATTTCTTGAGCACATTCTCTGCTTTCCCATCTTCTTGCCTTTTTTCCTGCTCTTCCTCCTCCTGCTACTATTCACTGATATATCAATGATTTTTTTCAAAACTTCTCCTTGAAGCATCTTCTGACCTCTCCTATCCATCCCCAAATATATTGGATCTCTTGCCTTTGGATCTTTCTGAAGAACTAGTTGATTACAATAGTCACCTTGCCTATGAGATCCCAGACCAGCCTCTCATCCCCTCATCCAATCACGCACTATTCCTTACTAGTATTGCTAGTTTAATTGTCTCTCTCCCTTTCTGGACAATAGGCTCCCTGAAGGCAGGGACTGTATCTGTCTCATTCATCAATATAGCCAAATACATGGAACAGCGCTCGGCATAGAAGTTCTTGCGAAATATTTGTCGAATGATTGAACTACCAGGTACTGACTAGTTATTTATCTACTCTTTCAAGTCTTTTTAAGATCAGTGAATCTTACCTATGTCTATATCCATGTATAAAGTAGGTGCTCAATAAATATCTGTTGAATCAAATATAAAAAAGAGCAGAGAAATGTGAAGAATTTTTCACTTTCACCAAAGGACTACATTTGTTCATTCATGCAGTCACTGGTCCAAGACTTTGAGTCAAATAATGCTTTAGCCTTAGCCAACCAAGGGGTACAAGAGGAAGGCAAAAATGAGTGGGTGGGTCCATCTGCAGAAGACACTAAGGTAGTGAGCTTTTGGATCTCCCTGGTCAGTGAGCAAGTCTTACAGCTGAGGAAGCCACCAACTATTAATGACCAGGTATCTTGAGGTGGAGCATTGGATTGGATTGCCATCAAATACTGATCTGGGAAGGTAAGGGTGAATAGGCAGATTTCCCTTACCTTCCAGTACCCTGTATAGCCAATCAGAAAAAAATCTCAGAGGGGAATAATTGCCACCATTTTGATAATTACAATATAGCCAAACCTCCTCTCTCTGAGCTCATGTGTGAAAGTATTGTGGGTGCTTTATTATCAAAGCAGTACCTTCACCAGTTTCCCTCCATTTTGGGAGAGCCAAATGCTCTCAGCCATAGGTTCACCCAAAGGGACAAAGTTATCCATGTAAGTCCCATTAAAAGGAAACCTAAGGAATTAGATTTCTATTTTATTATAGTTGAAAAATTGTAATTTCAAATGTTGCTGGAATGAGAATAGTTAGTCAAGATTTAGAAATCATACAATGACATAGGGAGATTTTGTGTTGAACAGAAATTATTGTGATGGTCTTCCCATCACAAACTACAAAATTCCCTGCTCCTCTCCTAGTGTCCAGCTCTTTCTAGAAAAGGTACTTTTATAGGCATTTAAGGAATGGTGAAGCTCTTGAGAAGTAGGAGATGGTCCTTGATCATGTTTATAAATTGTTACCACATCTAGAACCTGCCATGCCTCCAGAGACATTTGAAGGTGAATGATGATAACTCAAAGAACTCTATTCATCCTTCAAACCCCACATAAGTAAAGAAGTCTTTATCCTACCCCTAAAGAGAATGTGTTCAGAAAACTTGGTCCCAGAGAGGAAAGGAGGCTGACATCTCTGCACAATTTTTCTGGGAAAAAAAGAAAAACAAAGAAAGAAGAAAAGTGTGGGGAGGCTACCTGGTATAGTGGCTGGAACTATGTGTTCAGTCAGGGCTCTGGTTCTAATCCTGACTCTGAACTCACTATCCATGAGAACTTGAATAAGTCGTTGAGCCTTTCTGAGTTTCAGGTTTACCCCCTTTAAAATGAGAATATTATAAGGATTTATTTCATCTACCTCACAGAGCTATTTTAAGGATCAGTGAGATGAGGGGATGTAAAAATATCTGAAATCTGAACCCATGGTTGTACCAGTTATTTTTTATATTTTTCAATTACAGTTTACATTCAGTATTAGTTTCAGGATTACAGCATAATTTTTATGGTTAGTCATTCATATGCTTTGCAAAGTGGTCCCACTGATATTTCAAGTACCCACTTGGCACAGTACATAGTTATTATAATACTAGAAGCCCGGTGCACGAAATTCGTGTACCTGTACAGTCCCTAGGCCTGGCCGGCAATTGAAGCAGAGTGTCTGGCATGGAAGGGCAAGTCTCAACTTATAATTTTACTGACTATGTTGTCTTCTAAGAGTTTTATGGGTTTGAGTCTTACATTTAAGTCTCTAATCCACTTTGCGTTTATTCTTGTATATGGTGCAAGAAGGTGGTCTAGTTTCATTTTTTTTGCACGTACCTGTCTAATTTTTCCAACACCATGCATTGAATAGATTGTCTTTACCCTGTTGTGTGTTCTTGCCTCCTTTGTCATTAGGCATTAGATTTCCTCCACATAGTACTTAACAGCAGAATATTCTCTTTGAGGCCCAAGAAGAATCCTTTTGGACCAAGTCTAGTCCATTAGCTCCCACCACCAAGGAATGCAGGCAGAAGGGAACTTCCCTAAAGGTTGGGGCCTTAAGTCCTGAGCAAGACAATTTGGGAGCTAACTTGCAGCTTATTCATTTTTGAAAACACTGATATGTAGTGATAGAGTAGAGCAGCAGTTCTCAACCTGTGGGTCGCGACCCCTTTGGCGGTCGAACGACCCTTTCACAGGGGTCGCCTAAGACCATCCTGCATATCAGATATTTACATTACGATTCATAACAGTAGCAACATTACAGTTATGAAGTAGCAATGAAAATAATTTTATGGTTGGGTCACAACATGAGGAACTGTATTTAAAGGGCCAGAATGTTGAGAACCACTGGAGTAGAGCCTTACAGCTGGGAATGTCCATGCTGTTGGCTCCCATATATATTCTCTCTATTTCCCTCCCCCCACCCCCCACCCCCACACACACACACTAAATTCACGTGAGTCTTACTCACAGCTAGGGGTAGAGCAACCTAAGGGCCTGCATGGCCTTTTCCTTCCCCAGGGAGGGACAGCTACTGAAGCAGCTTTTCCATGCTCCCATGAACCCACACATGGCAAGATAGGCACAACCTTTAACCCAGAGAAGACTTTGGAATCCAAGGAGGCCCCTCCCCCACCTAGATGATGGAGGAAAATAAAACTATATAATAACTAGTGGATGGTGTGCGAAATGTCTGCCCTCAAGAATAAGAGTAGAAGACAAGAAACATAGGAAAAAATAACCCATTTGCTTTTCCAGTTTGCAGTTCCTCTTCATTGCACCTAATTTGAAAAATTCACAGAACTTTTTAAGCTCAATGACTAGTCATCGATCGCTTGGTCCCAGAGACTGTTTTGTTTAAAAAAAAAGAAGCACTCCAGTTGCTACCTATACTGAGCAACATCTCAATTTTCTCATTTACTTTTTTAAAAACATTTTTTAAATGATTTTTGAGAGAGGAAGAATGAGAAAGAAAAACATCAATTGGTTGTATAAGTTTGGCCACACAGTCACTTGAATAAAAATTTGCTTCTATTCCTTCCTTTCTTCCTTTAACTTCTTCATTTTCTGTTTTCGTTCCTTCTACCTGACTTTTCCCCCAGGAGGAAAGAAACCTATCTTTCCATTTTCTGGATGTTTATAGACCATTAAAGTTAAAAGTGTCTCTAGAAATCTTCCCGTAACCCATCAATTCATACTAAGGAAATCAAGTGGGAGAAACCACAGCCTGGACTCACAGTCATTTACTGAGTCAGCTCTAGGACCAGGTTGCTTGACTCCTATGTCCAGTCTTTCTACTACATCACTGCAATGTGGTTGCAGGGCAAATCCGTTTGGGATGTGATAGTTACCGACTTCTTAACCCCAAGGTCTAGAAGGGCATAAATAATAGTGCTGATGATAATGATAATAATAGATTCCAAATCAACACCTACCTCTAGTGCTGTAAACTATACTATCAAAGAAAATAGTCCTCCTTTAAATGTTTACTTGGTGTAAAGATCAAAACAAAATAAAATATCACAAACCTAACTAAGATCTAATATGTTTTGCTGGGTCACATAAGAAACCCACACATGTCTCACAAAATAGTCACCCGCTTAAGCTCAGTCAAGAATGGAGACGGAATGAGAGGAGAAGAAAGCTTAGCAGTTGGTTGTTTGGTTGTTGTAGCTGGCAACTCTAGCTTACAGACGGAGAGAAGAGATAGGACAGGGAGGGGAGGAGAGAGCGAAGGGAAAGGCAAGGGGAGAGAAAAGAGAGCAGAGAGAAGAGCTAAGAGAGAGGAGAGGAAAACACCCCATAACCATTCTGCATTCAGGGGCTGATTGTCGAGTTGGTAGGTAGATTATTCAGGATCTTTGCTTTCCCGTCTCCCTTCACCAATATGATTTTAGATTATTGCTCTCTTCCCTGTACCTACACTGGAAAGAGGAAAAGAAACAAAACACTAAAACTAATTCCCTGTTTAGCAGTTGTGATCTACAACAACAATGACAAAGAAAGGGGTGTTTGAAAACCAAAACAGAAGTCCAAGGCATATTTTAGACAGTTGTAGCCATCCTCTTTACACCAATCTCCAAACTATGCATCCTGGCTTACTTCCAGTTTCTGTGTTTCCCTTTGAATGTGCAAATAATCTAAATGGGATTTTTTTAAATACGGTAAGAGAACTTTTAAAAATGGTTAAGATGTATTCAAAGGAATTCTTTCTTAATAATCTAAAAGTCTCAAACTACAATGCAAGTGAGGAATTGCTTTTATTAAATGCCAAATCTTTTTTCAAAGCAAGCTCAAGGAGATAGAGTACTCACTCTCAATGAGCTGTGTCCATGCCAGCAAAACATAGTGGCAGTTTGGGCAACTGTCCACATAATTCAGGCCAAAGAACTCTGCCATCGCCATGACTCCATTAACATGAGGTTCTGAACAGCTTAGCTCATTAGGCAGCTGACTTGGGCAGGGAATGAGCCAGATGAGATGGAGCTCCCACAAGCTACTATGGAAAAGCTGAATATAGTCAAGCAAACCCTTGTTTGCTTGAATTTAACTGGTTGTTTAATAACAATAAAATGACCAGTAAGTAGTCATTAACTTCTTTAAAACAGTAATTGGTTGTTTGCATGAGTTCACTCCCCCATTATCATGTTTGGGGAATTTTTCATACTTAAGGTGTGGAAAATTAAATGGAGAGTTTTAACTGCCCCTGGCTCTGTTTAGAGAGAGGTTCTCAACCTGTGGGTCACGACCCCTTTGGCGGTTGAACGACCCTTTCACAGGGGCTGCCTAAGACCATCCTGCATATCAGATATTTACATGACGATTCGTAACAGTAGCAACATTACAGTTATGAAGTAGCAACGAAAATAATTTTATGGTTGGGTCACAACATGAGGAACTGTATTTAAAGGGCCAGAAGGTTGAAAACCACTGGTTTAGAGAGAAAAATAATACAGGCTGTCAGGGTGCTGGTCTTCACCTATTTAGTCATTAATTTAGATTGCTGTAGTTTTTATCAGATCCATCATGTGGAAACTGTCTTTTTATCATACTAAGGGAAATAAATTAACTGTACCAGGGTGGATTCATTCATGTAGAATAAACATTGTCTCAGGTTGTCTACACAGTGAAATGTAGATTCAAGGCAGTTTCACACATAGATAATGGGATCCCAAGCGTGGAAGTCGAGGTGGGGGTGGGCAAACTTTCTTGCCTCAGTAAACTGCACAGCTCTCCACATCCCCATTCATCCACATGGGCTCAGCCTCAATGTCCCTTAAAGGCAGAATTTTCAGGAAACAAACAGCTCAGACTGAGGAGAAATTAACCTTCCCCAAGCAATAGCAACGGTAGATAAGTAAGCTGGGAGACATAATATACGTAATGCTTAGTATTAGAAGCCGAGTAAGAAACACCACATCAATTGTTTTTCAAGACAATTAGGCAATACTCAGAGGCAAACCAGGAAAACTATATCTCCCCTAGTCCCTCATTACTGTATTGCAAATTTAAAAGACTGCCTATCTGTGAAGCCAGCAGTTAGAACATTTTCAGAACAGTAATCTCATCTTCCAAGAGCTAACTATTGTATTTACAGACACAGTTCCAAGTGAACATTAAAGGTGCCTGCCTGCTACTCCTGGCCCCACAAACAGATGAGTGGGGTGGAGACCACAGGTTGGGTACAAGGCAGAGCAGCCAGCACTCTGCTCCCCTTGAGACCATTCCATTCCACTTGGAATGAATGAGATCTCTGAGAATTAGAGTAGGAAATATTCCCCAAGCTTTTCAAGCACAGAATTCTTTAGGTCACAAAGAACTTTTATACCCTCACCTCATAGGCAACTTCTAACCAGGACCATATGAGGCAAGTATGGCCAGGATGACTGTCTGCATTCAGCCAGTAAGGCAACAGGAGTTCAGAGTGGTTAGTGAGCTATAGCAGCTTCCTTCCATGGATGTAGGGCCTGTGGCTCCTACCACACCTCCGCTGCTTTCCATTTTGGGGAGGAATGCCAGCATTGGGTTGAAGGTGCTTGCCAGGAGTATGGGTGCTGGCCCATTAGTCCTACCTCTGACCTTCCAGAATATATCTTCTTTCTCTGTTCCTTAGATCCATCACCTATTAGATAAGGCAAGAATAGTGCTACTCCCCAACCTCACAGTTACTGTAGGGAGTAGCTGAGAGAATAGACAAGGAGGCCTCCTATACATCAAGGACTATAAGAGAGCAACCCTATATATAGGCATTAGCCCCAGGGAGCAATTTTATTCCATTACCACCCCTTCCAGCCATTGTTTATGTGTATCCAACTACCAGTTTCTCCCACTCTTCTGTCCTTGTCTCTTCACATCCTGTTTCACTCTTTATCTGAACACGCTCTTCACAGTGCTGGGTTAGGCAGACAAAGATAAAGCTGAGAAGTACAGAGCACAATCTGCAAGGAGTTTAGCATATTGGGAAAGGCATGTATGTGTGAATGAAGAGCTAAAATGGAGGGGTCCTGTGTATGTCTGTGCACATGTACATACACACACATGCACACACATGCATGCCCACTATAACAATGTGGGCAAACTAAAGACGAATTTATACAACCTCAGCCCTCAACAGGTGAATAACTTCCAGGAGCTTTCAAATATGCAGATGTTTAACTAAAAATCCCAATGTCTTATTCCGGCTGGTGTTGTCAAGTGGTAAGACTGCAGTTGGCCCATTCCCAAAAGGGTCACAGGTTTGATTCCCAGTCAGGGGCATGTACCTGGGTTGCAGGTTTGATCCCTGGCCCTGGTGAGGGGCATGTGGGGTATGCAACCAATCAATGTGCTTCAAATCTATGTCTCTCTCTCTTTCCCTACCTCTTTCGCTACCTCTCCCTTCCACTTTTTCAAAAAAAAAAAGAAAGGAAGAAAGAAAAGAAAAGAAAAATCAGTGGGGAAAAAAATATTCTCAGGTGAGGATTAACAACAAATCCTAATTTCTTATTATACTTTTCCATTGTCTTCCAGCTGTGTCACCATACGGAAAGGCCTAAATGCTTTAGGGAGGTTTCAAATTGGAAGACAGGGGCACAGAGAGTTGAGTGAAAGCCTAAAGCACATTGTGTACATGTGCGTGCATTGTGTCCCTTCTGGATGTTGTTGGGGAAAGGAGTGTGGAATGGCGAAGGCCTGAGACTAGCTTCCGGATAGCATTTGAGAAAGACTAACGGTGTTATACATTAGAAAGAAAAAGGCCCATGGGGTAGAGGAAGAGGAAAGAAATAGTTTTAAAAAAAAAGATAAGATAGAAAGCTAGGGACACCCTAGCAAAATGGCAGGAGAGCTGTAGACTCTACCATTAAATAATTGAAATTTAGGGTGAAGAAGCTACAAGTCCATGTGGATAAATACAAATCTACCTAAAGATTGTAGACTGGCTGGCTGGCAAATTTGGGTGGGACCTAGGGCTGGTTGTGGCTGCACTTCCCTTGTGTTCATTCCCCTGGCAAGACTTTCTACCTAAGCAATGTGGATCTTTCCAGATGAACTCTGAGACTGGTAGAAAGAGAAGCAATGACTTAAAGCTTCCCAGGGGAGTGTTGAAGAATTGGTGACATCATGAGGAGGTCAGATGGGGAAATGACTGATTCATGACAGCTTCCCCCCTCAAAGGAGCGTCTAGGCCTGAGTAGAGGGGCATTTCTGGGTGGCTAACAGACAAATAAAAAAGAGGGAGTCACAGAGCAATATCTAGAGTTAAATGGTGATGATAAGGACAAGCAGGAAAACATCATTGGTTTGTGTTAGACAATTGCCAGGGAAAACACACACACACACACACACACACACACACACACACACACACACACCTTCATTAAAGAAATCTCAGACAACCCAACCACCCACAATACTTTCATATTTCACTCGAAGGTGATCTTCAGCAAGGATCACAATCTGTGCAGATTGAAAATGACAGTTAAAATGTTAACTTTTTAAACCCACAAATAGCACTTTGAATCTTTATAGTGAGTTGGCAGGTGCTACAAAGAGCATATCTTTCCTATCTCTCCCTTGACAGCCCAGAAATATCAGTCACTCTCGTCCCTGTGGCTACCACAGTGATATAATGAGAAACAAGGGAGGAGATGAATCTCTCCCCAGACTCTCATCTAGGGAAGCCAAGGGAGGCTGAATGAAAAACAATGGAAGATAAGCAGAGCTGTGTGAATCTAGTGCTATCGATTTGGCATCTGTCTCAAAACATTCCTCATTGGAATGGTGGCAGCCCTTGGAAGGGTGCAAAGAGGTTTCCTTCCTCTAGGCGGGGCTCTGTGCTCAGGAGCCCAATGCAGGCAGAAGAGGTGGGCAGAGGGACTCTCAGACCAGCTCCTTGGCCTGCTGCCAGGCTGCAGTAATGTGCTGAGTTTAAGTGTCAATGGTTTTGAATTAGCAATTGAAAGTTTTTTGAAGGTGCAAAGTGCTAGGTGGGAGATTCAAATAAATATCAGCTTAATGCAGGCCAGTGAGCAAGTAGTAGAACTGAAAGTGGAAACAGAAAGGGTTAATTAGGTGATTATTAGGGATAATAGATGAAAGTAATAAAAATTTGGAGTTGATGGGAACTAAAAAGTCCTAATACAGTTTTCCCCAAAGTATAGGATTATACCATTGTTCACCTGACATATGATTTTAGATGGTCCAGAAAATGCTGTAATGACACATTAAAAACATTAAAAAAAACATGAATTTACATTGTGAGAAAGTTACTCCTTCTTGTACCTCAAAGATAAGTCTCAATTGGGTGCTACATGTCTTTAACATCTCTCTAACACTTGCCAACTTCATTTTTAACTAAAAGAGCAAACTTCAAACGTTGAGACCAAAGCATCTAGCAAGAATGTAATCTCATCGTTTGGTTTTTCATTTTTTCACATATTTTTATATCCACTTACTATAACAATATATGGTTTCATCTTGTAAAATAAAGTTATTAAAACAAAATATTATAGTCCATTGGAAAAATATTAAGCACATGTAACACAAATAGGACACAAATGATGAAGGTGGCACACATATGACTGGAGCTTGGAGAATTAAAATGCTTGGGCCCAGAGCAGGAAAGGACTTGCCCACAGAGGCACGTATGGTTGGTTCTTCCACTCCTGCTGCTGGAACCCTATGGAGGAGCAGTGGAGGTAAAAGTCAGCCTTGTCCAAAAAGCCTGAGTTGCTCAGAGAAGCCACATGATTTGTCTAAAGCTCTGGGTCCTAAGATCCTCAGCAGAAGGGCCTTCTCAGGCCAAGAAACCTACAACCAAGAGTCAAGTACGGTATGTTGCATGCTGATGCCAGAATAAGTCAATTTGCCTCATTTTCTTTTCCTTTTCCATCAATTTCCTAGATCTCTGGGAGATAACAATTGAGCTCAAGCCAGGACACTCATTGGATGGAAAAACAGACATGTCATTACCCTATACTTGCTGGTCTGCTCTCCAAACCCCTAATGTCCTGAATGCTCCACCACAGGAGATAGTGGCTGCACTGAATGGTATAAGTACAGGATTCTGGGCCTCCGGAGGGCTAATCGCTGCCTTTCCACATGGCAGCCCAGCGTGATCAGAATACAAAGTGGAAAGCAGAAGTCCACCTTCACGCTGCCTGCCATGCATCACATCCATACACAATTGCATCTTGATGGATGCAGCAAACACAACTCTATATGTCTGCCACAGCCCCAGTGACCTTTCAGATCCCCGAGTTAAAGGGACCATTATTCATCTTTATGAACAGCTTCCAATGACAGGTCTGCATGATAAAACCCAGAGACACTTTGATGAAGTAAGTAACTTAGCCCCATCCATAATGACCTGCCATTCCCAAATCCTAATGCCTTCCCAGGGATTGCTTCACCAAACCAATGATATGATAAGTCCCTTATTGATGATGCCTGGGCAGCATAAACTTTATGCAGAAGCTAAACTGTATCCAAGAGTATATGAATTTTAAAGAAGGATATGGATGAGGGACATTATCTTATACGAGGTTCTGCAAAGACAAGACTACCACACATTTCCATTTCTTAAATAATGGATACTATTTATTGGCTATCTATAATCTGCCACAGGTTTTACTTGGAAATTTCATGCATTATTTTGTTTAATCCTTCAAACAGCCTTACAAGGTGACTGTTAGTATCTCCATTATACTGAGAATCAGAATCAGTTAAGTGTCTTATGAATGTCACCCCAATAGAAAGTAGCAAGGCAGCAAGCCTTTAAAAATTTTGCTGAAACAAGAAAGGATATGAAAGAATGTATGACTACATGACAGAGTTGGGATGTGAACGATCCATACTCATTTTACTACACCTCACCACTTCTCTCTCAGTGAGAAAGTTTGGTTTCAGGGCAGGAGGGGGCCGCTTCTACTTGATGTATTTTCCTGATGCCTTGCATCCTACCAGTCCCTTACCTGATGTTAGGGGTACAGGACATTTGGAAGAGCATGTGAAGTCCCAATGACACCCACCTCCCATCTTGAGATACAGTAAGAATGGAGGTTTCATGGGACTCTTTATGTGTCTTTTGCTGCCCTGTTCTGAATTCAAATTATTACTTCCCAGAGACATACTAAAGACCAGCAAATTCCAGACAGCAACTAGGATTAGCCAGTGAATTTGTGAAGACAGCAACAAAGTGGCGGCTGGACTTTCCGGCCTCATAGGAAAGAGCCAATCTGTCTGCAACCAGTTTCTACTGCCTGAGCTTGTATCTGCCTCTGACTTTGGAATCCTCCCAAGTCATCGATCGAAAGAGCTTGATAAGTCTGTGGATTTCCTGCTCCAACTTGAAACTCATTATAATTGAGCTAATGAATACATATAGATAAAACTTGAAAGGTGACACAGATAAAGAACAGCAATAAGATGGTGGTGTTTGGGGTAAAGTTTTCTTCTTTACAATTTAAATTAATTGAGATGTCATCCTTACAAAATAATGGGTATGTAGTCATATTGCTAAATGCTGTCAAGGAGATAAGGACTGAGAAAAGACTGATGCACATTTTAGTTGGGAATGACTTGTGATGGGAAGAGGTTAAAGGTAGAGCCAGAAAATGCAGGTGCTCCCCCCAGCTTCCACATTGATCAGCCTGTCAAACTTGTGCAAGTCAAGTGACTCCATTGTCAACTTTCTGAGCCTCAGATTCTATGCTAATAAAATGGCGATCACAATGCTGTCCTGCCTATCTCCTGAACCTTATATTAAGAGTCTGTCTTCGCATAACATACTTTCTGGCATGTTGCAAGCTGTGAGCAGAGAACCACAAAAGTCTAGTGTTCTGTGCATTGTTTCTGGAACATCAGCTATTCCTGGTGCAACATTCTAGAGTAAAATCCTATGTCTGTCACTTAAAATAATTATGTGACTATGGCTAAGTTAGTTAGGCTTTCTTAGCCTTTATTATCTTATCTGTCTAAGGGGGATAGTAATAGCCAAATTGCATGGTTGTACAACTAAGAGCCAAAGTTTTTAACATAGTATCTGGCATTTCTTTATGGAGTCACCAGTACCCCCACTTAGGTGTATATTTAAAAATGAGCAGCAAACACCTTCTGGCCTTCCGAACACCTTCCAAAGCTCCTCTTCCTCCCAAAGCAAGGTTCTTTGGCATCAGTCACATGAAGGCAGTCACCCTATTGGATCTCTTAAACTGGTAGCATCTTGTACCAGTCAGTCTTGTTTATACCACATGTTTTTTTTTAGGGCATGTGTATCATTTTAGTTTTTTTTATCACTTAAAAAACAGTAAGTTTGCATTTATGGTTCCAGATGCCCACATGCAAGAGTAAACCTAAGCCTGTCCTGATCTCTTTCCTTAAAGCTAACATGTCCCATTTTAACAGACTGGGATCTCTTCCTTCTTTCATGGCATTGCACAGATTGCCTACACGACAAGGCATTTAAATTTGGGAGCCCTTTGAATTCCATTAAAATTATCTCTTCTTACAAATCTTTCACATTTGTTTAAAACTAAAAGGGAGAGAGTAAGGGCTGCACATTCAAGCCTTGAGTGAGCCCACTGTTCCTGGTCCACCATTTGTTTGAACAGTTCTCTGTTGGGGTCCAGTGGTGAGGAAGGCATTGGAAAGAGGGTCCCCTTCTGACAGAGGAGAGGTTTGCTCTTGAAGCCTTCTGCCATTAGACTGTGGAGAGGTCTCTCTGGTGGGATTCACA
Organism: Myotis lucifugus; assembly: GCF_000147115.1. NCBI lineage: Eukaryota > Metazoa > Chordata > Mammalia > Chiroptera > Vespertilionidae > Myotis > Myotis lucifugus. The sequence goes on from NW_005871182.1 coordinate 779,185, forward strand.
GAGAAGGCCTCACAGAGTTGCATGAAATCAAGTACTTTAATGAATAACATTAAGATGATGGTACCGTCATTTATTCATGAAATACAGAATTAAAGATTGAGGAAACACCTCCCACCTTCTGCTCATCTCCCCGCAACTTTTGCTTCCTGACAACAATATTTGTGTCTGAACAGACCCTATCTCTTCAGGGTTGGAGGCAGCAGTAAAAATTTTTTCAACAAACACATATTGCGAGCCTGCTGTGATTACTGTAGACTCTTTAAGAATACAAAGAATGTTTAACACATGATCCAGGCCTTCTAGTGAAGAACACAAGACAAATCCACATGAAACATTAAGTAACATTCATTCATTCAGTCAGGCAAGCAGGAAGAAACAGGCCATTTGCAGACAGCTGGCTGAGTGGCCCTGAGCAATTCTCTTTCTTTCTTTAAGCCCGTTTCCTCTTCTCTAGAGGAGATAAAAATAATCCCTGCCTCTTGGCATTGTTGTATCAATAAGATAGCAATATATCTTATTATTGTACTTTGTAAATAATGAACTCCTAATCCAATATAGCTCATTGTTATTATAAGCAAATACCTACTATGGACAAAATAACTTGTTCAGCACTTGGGGGTGTGAGATTCATCAAGAAAGGCCACTCTACAAGTGGTTACTAATCACATCCCAGTAAAAAGGCTTCACAACAGAGCAAGACCGGGAGGAAAGAAGAGCTCCATAGAGGGAGGCTGCCAAGTGTCAGAAGGAAAACCCTGGCTGCAAAATTGGTCCCCATGGGCTTGGGGCTGGTGCTGCACCATCTGGCTCTTCCACCTTGAGCTACTAACTAGCTACACTTCTCAGTGCCTCTGACTTCTCATCTGTAAAATGAGGGGGTTGAATTCAATTATCTGCATGGCTCCTCCCCATTTGACGGCTGTGATCTATGGTCTATGAGGGGCTGGGACTTGAAAGATGAATCAGATTTCAGTAGAGGAGTAGGAGCTCATGAATAAAGGTGTAGAGGCAGAGACAGGAGTATTTAAGAGAAAGGGAGTAATAAAAAAAAAAGCTGACATTTATTGAGTGCCTACTTTGGGCCCTGTTTTAAAGTGCTTTATGTGTATTAACTCATTAATTCCTCACAACAACCCCGTAAGGTAGAAAAATGATCATCCCTCTTTTTTTAAAAACCGGACAAGATAGAAGCATGAATGCGGTAGGAGGACAAGGTGGGAATAAATAAGCAATGTGACTGCAAGATGGAATCTTTTCCTGCTCCTCTGAGCAACAAGGCTGGGGCCATTCTACCATTGGTCCACCCAGCCAGCTACTGTCCCCACAGAGGGGACTGCTAAAACAGAAAAACTAAAGCCTTCATAACAGAGTGTCAGATGAGAAAGGGCGCTTCGAGGTCATGAGGTCATGTGCCCAAACCTTATCCACCAACATTTTACTGACTTAAACACAGAGGCTCAGGGAACTTAAGTGACTTTCTCAGGAATGCATTCATTCATTCGTTCATTCATTCATTTATACTATGCATCTCCCATGTATCTTGTATGGTGCAAAGCCATGGAGATGTAGGGCTGAGCTAAGTACAGATTAAAGAAAAGTAATAAAAAGAAAAGAGTCCCCTAATAGGGAAATGGAGGGAGTGCTAAGAACTTGGATCTGGAAAACTTAACTTAGGCCAGGGGACTAGAGGTTGCCTTCTACAGGGAATTAAGTTTAAGCAGAACTCCTAAGTGTGGGTTATCTAATTATAGAGAAAGCAGGGAATGAAACCAAAACCCAAGTGCCCATGGCCAGTCCTCCTCAGGCTCTGTGTTAGGATGCTAACATGTTCCTGTCATCACCCAGCTTTCTCTGCAGAGTATAAAGTACATTAAAATGGACTCGGCTCACCAAATTCTGCTGTGTGAGACACAGGGTGTAAGACTTATTATTCCTCTTATTATCTCCTATTACTGCTTGCTTCCATTTCCCCCAGCGTTTTAAATTTGTAAAACAGACAGGAGTTTTGATGTGACCTGGATTATACGAACACCTGCATCGACGTCACTGCTGCTTTCTCTCTCCAAGAGAAATTACTGCAAGTGTGTGTATTCGAACCAACTTGGTCATTATACCATTTGAGTTCTTCCCTTTTCCATGGCCTATTTTTAGATTCCTTCTCCCATTTTCTGAGCTCTATTAGAATTAGGTTTTCATTTTAATCACGCTCTCTGGGCAGGCCAAATTTAGGCATAATGAAAACAAAAACGGTTATGCAAAATGAGACGTTAGAGGAAGCCCGGCTGGGCACACGTGCACAGCATCGCCAACATGCGATGGCTGGGAACAGCGCGCTTGCTTTCCAGGCTGGGACCCACTGTTCTCCCCATTATGCTCCAAGAGCATTCCGTTGTCTAAGTAATGCAGCTCTGAGCTGCTCTGTCCCCAATCCCCTCAGCTAGGCAGCTGAGAAAGGGTTTTGTAGTGCCCGGCTCTGAGGGGTCAGCCCACACTGAGCCACGCACTACCAAACCTCATCGTGGGACCTCCATCCCACAGCTTCTGCAAAGGGAAACGAGATCTTACCCCCTCGGGCCTTGGTCCTACACTCTAGCTGCAAATGAGAATCCCCTTGTGCGCTTTTAAAAATACTGCTGCCCTAGGCGGTTTGGCTCGGTGGATAGAGCGTTGGCCTGTGGACTGAAGGGTCCCAGGTTCAATTTCGGTCAAGGGCACATGCCTGGGTTGCAGGCTTGATCCCCAGTAGGGGGTGTGTAGGAGGCAGCCAGTCAATGATTCTCTCTCAGCATTGATGTTTCTATCACTCTTTCCCTCTTAATTCCTCTCTGAAATCAATAAAAATATATTTTAAAAAAATACTGCTTTCCAGGAAGATGCCCCAAACCAAGTGAATCCAAACTCCTGAGGGTAGAGCATGGGCAGGAGGGTTTTTTTTCTTCATTTTTGATTTTGTTTCTCTAACATCTCCATGCTCCACTCCACCTTACCCCCATGGTTCTCATGTCCAGCCTGGGTGGAGAACCTTTGCTCCAGAGAAAAATAGGATGGGGGAGGGACATCTCTTCACTCAAAGTATAGTTCCCACCCCACCGGCAACAACATCATCTGGGAGCCTGTTAAAAACGCAAAATCTCAATGCCCAACATGAACCCACTGAATCAGAATTCATTTTAACAGGTTCCTCTGGACTCCAGAGAGTTCATACATTACAGACTGAGAAACTGTCATATTCTCATTTTGCATCCAAGGATATGTGTAGAACCACTAGAACTTATGTCTAAGAGCCCAGACTCGGCAGTCAGACACTACCTGGGTCAAAATCACTCTGCCGCTTATTTGACTTTGTATATGTTATACAATTCATTTTTCTCATCTATAAAACAAATTATAGCATTTAGTTCACAGAACTGTTATGGAAGGAAATTAGTCAATACAGCGTGAGACAGTGCTGGCCCATTGTAAGTGTTCTGAGTTTTGTTAGTTACTGCACAAGAGGGATGACTGGGTGACACCCTAGACGGGCACTCACCCTGCTGTTTTTACTTCCCCTTGTGTGTACAGGAAATACGTTGCCATACCAAATTGATGTTATCAATTGAATGGTAGCATTTGGGCATTCAGAAAGGGTTAAAACAAGGGGACAGCATTAGGATATGTGAACATTTGTTCTTTCACTAAAAGGACTTCATTTTGAGAGCTAGACTCTCCACGTGTTGTCAGAAGTGACTGCTTGCTTTTCACCATCCACACCACCGAGATGCCACCTCAGTGGGCCAGAATGCAATACTCCTTTCCTGAGACTGAGCCCACTGCAGATGAGGAACAGGACCCACATGTACTTGGTATGAGGGTGAAATCATCTGTCCCTACGATTGGAGTGACTTGAGTAACAGGCTGTGTGGTTTTTAAATATGTTCACAAGTTCTCTGATACTCCTCTCTTCAAGAGATGGACCTTAATTCCTCTCTCCTTGAAAGTGACCAGGACCCGGTGAGTCACTTCTAATGAGTAGAATATATTGGGAGTGACAGTATGTAACTTGCAAGATTGGGTTATTGATGGCATGGCAGCTTCCTCCTTGCTCTCTCTTTCATCTTCTGCTTTGGGGGAAGCCAGTTACCATGTCATGAGCTCAGTGAAGCAGCTATACAGAGAGGTCCACATAGGGAGGAACTAAGTCCATACAAGTGGGCCATCATGAAGAGGTCCTCCAGCCCTAGTCAGGCCCTCAAATAACTGTAGCCTGCAACAATTTGACTGCAACCTCAGGAATGACCCTAAGCCCAAACCAGCCTGCTTAGGCCCTTGTGGATGACCGAACCACCAAAACTGTGTGATGCAGTAATATAGTAAAAGCTTGTGGCTGTTTTGAGCCACTACATTTGGGGGAAATCCACTATGCTGCAGTTTATAACTAATACCCTAGCCTGGGAAACATCAAATGGATATCTTCTGAAAACATGAGCAATGCAGAGAAATGAAAGAGGAAAGGGATCCAGATAAAAATGAAGCAAGTCTCGGGCCATGAGTAAAGATGAGGACTTGTGAAATTCTTGAGTTCCTAGTAATCCTAAAGAACAGAGACTTTAGAGCCTGAAGACTTGAGTTTTAGACTGATCTTCCTCTCAGAAGAATAGAGAGGATATGATGTCAGAGACCTAACATATAGGTCTCTGAGGGTTGGAGCTGCTATCCCTATACAATACTTCTCCTCTCTCCCCTTTTCCTTTTCCTATTTTTATCTTTCAGACCCCACACAGTTGTTAACCTAACCCCAGTACATTTGCCTTGAGGACCGATGTTGCTATCACAGAATGGGGATGGGGAAGAAGGAGAATATGTGGAGAACGGGGAGGGAGGAGATGGCACATATACTCTATCTGGATGAGTGGCGGGGTCTGAATGAAGCCTCCACCACAGCAGTGATGGAGAGTGATGTCAAACCAAGTATCCCTGGTGATGCTCAGAGAAGGGGAACCCATTTTCTATCCTTCTACCCACTGGTGCCAGAGAAAGAGGCAAGCTATGCATAATGGAGGTTACTAGCCCCCACTCAGCCTTCCACCCTCTCCAATACTGCTTTGTTTTCCTCTCCTCTGTATTCTCTTGTTCCTTCATCCCTTCCTCTCTCAAGAAACTACCTCTTAGGAAGACTGTAGGAGGACTGGCACTGATCTTGACAAATTTCTCTTGCATGGGACTGACCTACCCAGGGTTGCCCTACCACCCCTTGTGCAGCAGCTCTGTCATGGCCCTATATTTCTGTAGAAAGGACAAACATACCACAGTTCTGAAATCTACAGGAAACCTGCCTCTTCAACTGGGGTAGTAGAAACCCAATTATAAAACCTCAAACTCATGGAGAAAAAGAGTGACTGTGATCTTATAAGACTTTTCTGTATGTGAAAATCGAACAAAAAACACAGAAATTATCCCTGTAGTTTTTGGTATTTGGGCTTGATTTATCATGGGCTTTGAAATAGCATCATAACAAAATTCTACAATAAGAATCATCAAAACATTCTGAGTTACTAACAGACAGACTCTTGGCTGATGTGGCTCAGTTGGTTGAGTGTCATCCCATGCACTATAAGGTCACCAGTTCAAATCCCAGTCAGGGTACATGTCTGGGTCGCTGGCTGGATTCCCAGTTGGGGTACATGCAGGAGGCAGCTGATCAATGTTTTACTCTCTCACGTCATCGAAGTTTCCTCTCTTTCTTTCTCCCTCTCCCTTCCTCTCTCTAAAATCAATAAAAACAATTTTAAGAAATACAACCTTGGGTCTTTATCAGGCTCTCTCTTTCTGTGTCTCTTTGTGTGTCAGGATTTAGCATTCACATACTCAGTCGGTCTTATACAAGCCTCATGCAATATTAAAATGTTTATGCAACCCTTTCTGTGCTTGAAACAGCAGCAAATGTTCCTGGTGTGCAAGGACTGAGGAGAATAATGCTCTTACACTCTCCCAGGAGAAAGTCCGACACCAGAGCAATTCCTGTCTTACCCTCCATGATTAATCAGAGCAAATACCAGATCTCATTCTCCCTGGATACCTGCCACCTCCTTGGGACCCCCACCCATTGACTGGGCACTGAAGAGAGGACACCGTCTGGTTTCTTTGCCATATGGAACAGAGAATTGGACTAGAGCTCAGAAGGCTTTTATCTAAGCTCCTGGCTGCAATTCTACAGGCATCTGCTATGCTGATATTAGTCAGGTATCAAACGTTAAACCCATTTAGGGGGCATGTTAATAGTGGGACATTTCAGAAAGGTTTGCCTTCAGCTGCTGCACTCTTACAGGAGATTGATTTCCAAATATATTAACTTAAATCCAAGTGCTGGAGACTAACAGAGAAATCAGTCTCAATCCAGTATCTCTCAAGCAATGATCCTAAGATATTTGATGGAGCAAATATTGCTAAAAGAAATAGAGAGGCTTAGAGATAACAAATAATGGTCTCAGGACAGCATACAACTCAGAAGCAGTTCTTGATGCATAGCTTTTGCCAATCCCAGGAAAATTAGAACATCAGAGCTAGAAGGGAAGGTCTCCAAGGTCAATCTCTATGTGAGGAGTCAAGGTCTAGTGAGGTTAAGGGATTTATTCAAAATCCCTAATTTGTGGTTCACAATTTAATGCAAAACCCCACTGACCTTCTAAGAAGAAGGGACAAGCCAAACATTTCCAACAAGAAGCACACTTGCTCCCTGTGGTTCACTGTAATGATGTGATGCTCTCTAATGCACAGGTCTTCTCTGCTTATGGGCTGCTATCAAATGATGAGTTCTCTGCAGAGTAGTTTACATTTAGAGATGCTTTCTGGTTATTATTTCTATCACCTACTAGTCCAATTTGTTTAGTGAGCTCTGTTGACTGAGGGCAGGGGCAGGGACTTAGTTGGAAAGCTCAAACCCCATTTGAGGTGATTTGGTGTCCCTACTGAGAAGCTAGTTCCATAGCCCAAGAAAATACCCCACAACTGGCTTTGCAGGGGGCCCTGGGATGAGGGTGGGTATGGCTAAACTAACCTAGGAGTACTCTCGAGACTGGCTGAAGCTAAACTTGTATATTCTGGCATCCCTCTCACAACCAGGGAGCTGAGTCTGAAGCAGCCCAGGTGGCTATAAGGCAGAGAGCAAGAACATGCCTCACTCTTGGTCCTACTGCTTAGGATCATTGCCAAGCAAGTTTAAACATGCTTTAGGCTTGTCACAGTTGTTTTGGGCAGTTTATTTAGAATCAGATTATAGGTCTGCACTTAAATTAATGAGGTGGGTCCACTACTAAGATCATTTACACCTACAAAGAGAAGTACATTCTTCCTTAGATTAATTCTCAGTGAACCCATCTTACTACTACTGAGTTCTGGTATTAGAAAACCCCCAGGGTACCACTGCAAGATTTTCTGTTGCTTCAAGCTATGGGTGCATGTATCTATCTACTCTCAGCCCAATATGACCCTGATTCCTGAGACTCTCTCCCCCTCTTGAACTTGGATCTTGCTTCTCAGTAGCTGTAAGTCTCAGCAAACACTCTGGGCCATGGGAGTACAGGAGCTGTCAGCCGCCAGGTAAAGATTTGAGATTTTCATTAAGTCGATGCCATAATTTGCTGTATCTTCCAAGGTTCTGCTTTCCAATCTAATCATCCTTCATCACTCCCTTGGCAAACCAAAGTGGCCTGGAGCCACTGGATGCCGACAACTTCAATGTGGGCTTAGCTCCGACTTTGAAGACAGAGTGTTTGTGTAGCCTCTCACCCCTCTCTTCAATATGGAGTGGATGTTTTAGTGTGGCTCTTGGCTATAAATACCTTCAGGAAAACTGATTTTCAATCCTTTCTTTCATTTCTAAATTCATGTTTTGTCTTTCGCACAGACACTAATGGCAAAGAGTTCTCTATCCTTTCAACTGAGTTAATTATTGCAGGGGGAAATTATGCCCAATCTTCAAAAAGTAGGGTTGCTGCCAATGTAGTCTGGAAGAAAAATCACTGGTCAATTTCTAGGATGTGGCCATATCAATATGTTCCATTGACAGTCATTACATCCCCACCCTGAGGATGCAGGAAGACCCCATGTGGCAGTAGATCTGAGGCTTTCAGGAGAGACTTCAGTTAAGAGCAGTCCTATTGGTGCAAGGTCTTTTCCAGGCCCAGCCCAGGGCTCCTGAGACCCTGGCTATTCAAGATGATCCTGTAGCTGATAGAATCAACATGACCTGAGAGCTTATTAGAAATGCAGAGCCCCAAACCTCCCGTCTAACCTCCTAATCAGAATTTGTATTTTAATTAGATCCCTAGAAGATCTGTACATAAATTAAACTTCCTTACTCTGTATCTTTAGGTTTAAGAACACTACAAGCTAATCTCCTAGTTCCTAATCAGCAACTCTCCTGTTTTTACTTTTTGCACGTGTATCCCATGATGACCCAGTCCCAAAACTGTTGACCTAAGTCAGTCCACCAAATTCAGTGTCTTCCCAAGATTCAAAATCTGACAGCCTCTGTGGTTGATAAAAAAAATCACTAACCTGTCTAGGCCACAGTATCTCCAGATGCTAAATGGCAATATACATATGTGTCACACTCTATGGGACACACGTGCCAGGAGGACAAATGAGGTCACCCATATTTAACAGTGCTCATTATTATACAGTGAATACAGGGAATTATTTGTGAGCATCTGTCTGGGTTAATGGCCACTATCTCCTGAATAGGGTAACCATTTCATTACATGCTTACTTCTGAGATTGTTAGAAAAGTTGGGGTTTCACAATGCTCTCCAACTCAGTAAGATCATATCATTCAAAGACTTCAGTGTATTTAACAGACTTTACGAAGAACTTCTAGCAACAGAAAAGGAATTTTGAGTAAAGGTGAATCTTTACTATATGGAATGGTAAGGTCTCCTGTCTGCATTGTCATCTCTACAGAAATGGACAAGCAAGAGATGGTAATATGGAATATCTTACTCAACATAATGGAGAGATTGGATTGGAACTCTGGACACTCAGAAGCCAATTCCATCTAGGTATCTGATGGAACAAGCAATGAAAATACAGCTCTGCACTCTTAGATCTATATCTTCCTCCACCACCCCTTGTATCACCTGTGTGAGAACCAACTCTCAATCAATAAATAATGTAGCAGCACCGAGGCAAAAATATCTAGCTCCCTTCATGTTATCATGTCTGTCTTTTGACATAATGGTCTCCCATGCTCTATAGTCTGAACTTTCACCAGCTGGGTTGAAGAATCCAGAGTCATTTTCCATATTATGAGGTCTCTAAAGGAGACTGAAGTTAAATATAAGCAAAGAGTACCCACAGCAAGGATCATTCAGTAAATGGAATAATAGTTGCCTTTTATTGAGCACTTACTATATGCCAGTCATAGTACATATGCTTCAGAGGAATTATTTCATTTAATTTTCACAATAATATTGCATGTTGTAGGCATTTTAACTCTCATTTTACAAATGAGGAAAAAGACTCAAAATGTGTAGAATTTACCCAAGGTGACAGGTAGTAAGTGGTGGATTCAGGACTAAAGCCTAAGTCTATCTGATCCTAAAGGCCTTCCCTACATCTCCTTTCCTGCAAAATTACAAATGTAACTCACAACCTCCTGTTCTAGGCAGTTTTGGTGCTATTGCTTAGTTACATGGTTCTGGAGACCCCATTATAGACTTTGTCTTTAGCATTAGCAATATCAATTGTACTTCCCAGCCGAACCCAGCCCTCATTTTCTTAAGCCAGGGAGCACAATTTAATAATGTAAAGTCAATAGGGCAGATAGTTGGGCAGATAAAATGAAGGCAGATATATAAAAGCACTTTGTGGGTCATACGAATGTTTGACAAATAATTTAAAATATCCTAAGATATACATCAGGAATGTGAGACTCAAAAATGCTAGTGAAATTAGAAAATGTATCCAGCGAGGTCACACATCTGGTAAGGTCAAAAACACTGACTTCCTAGCCAATGCTGTTTGGGGGCAATGTGAGAAAAATGCTTCTTTCAGACTGGGAGCTCTAATTTACATTGTATGTTTACTATCTACATGGTACCCACCTAATTAGTAAAAAAAAAAAAAAATCAGTTGTGTTAGCCAAGTTTTGTGGACTTAACACAATGCCAAGTAGCCAATCTCATCAATTTTCTCAGATGATTTGACAGGTTATTTTGGCAAATGGTTGACAGAGCTAGAGGCAGAAAATTCTAAAAGAAGGATCAACTCTAAACAATTAGGGCAAGGCTAACATGTAGAAACTATATAGATTGGGAAGGGACAAGAAAGATTTTCCATAGTTAACAATGAAATTGGTTTAGACATCAAGATGATGCCTATATAATAGGCATTCTATCAGGTTAAAAATAAGGATGAAGAACTGAGATTACATCAGAAAGTATGTTCTCCAGAAATATGAACAAATGAAAGGGGGGTGAATATGGAGAGAGGAGGTCATCAAAACCAGAGAGAAAGATAAAGAGGGTTGTGATTCTATATTCCCGTATTGGCAATTGGTGCCAAACCACTTCGCTGCACCTAATTTAGGAGTTGTTCCATATCACTCACACCAAAACACAAAGACCAGAGTTCTCTGATTTGTCGTTCACACCCACTGCACCATCAACTACAGCAAAACAAAAAGCACACACCTTCACTTCAAATTGTGGCAGGCAAAATTCCATTTGCTTTACCTTTCAAAAGAGCACAAAGGCATTGTAACTCATTCAGCTCTATTAGTGTAAAAAAAAAAATCTCCCCATTAGACAAGCTCCCCAAAGCCTTGAGAGCTAAGCCAAATAAGGAGCAGCATCACTCAGGCTGGACTGATGAGGGAGTAAATCAAATGGTGACAAGGAAACAAGCAATTGTGAACCATGTCTTTTGTATAGCAAAGGGTCTGAATACCCTGCTGGCAGCCGGCAAATAATAAATAACAAGAGTTGAGGGAAAATTTTGAAGCCCTTTTTTTGTGTGTGTTCTAAGCTGATTCACAGGCCGAGAAAGTAGAAGAAAATACAAAGATGGTAGTGGAGGGAGAAGGGGATTCATTAGCTATACTATGGTGTGTTTACTGACATGACACAAAAAAAGAAAAGGCCTTTCCATCAGAGACTCCTGCAACCAGCAGCCTTTTTATCTTCATATAATATTGCAGTTAGGTTATTCCATGCCATTTTTATAATAGATAAGAAATTAAAGGTCTTCCCGTTGCACAGAACTGAAGATAAAGGTACAGAGCTTTTTCTTCCTCCCTTGTGATCACAGTAGTGAACCACACTGGTGCTTCACCCAGATCCCCTGTAGCATCTTCTTCTGATTTTCTGTGCACCACCTTTCTTCCACAGCCCTGGCTGTGTGTGGGCATAAGAAAGCCCAACTCTCTTCTTGCCTTGAGTTGAGACAACACCAAAGCAAAACTTAAGTTCCAGAAGTCTCCTGAAGGAATTTTATCTGAGACACTCCTTTCTTCCCTTCCCTATCCTGCTCCCCCACTCCTTTACCAGTCTCCCCTGGTAGTGCTTCTTTAGTAAGTCACTTTCATACTAATGTCATCTAAAGGTCTGCTTCTGGGGAACCAATTTAAGACAATCGAGTTTTATCAAAAATTTTTTCTCTGTTTAACTTAGGATGGGCAGAGTTGTGCTATGAAAACATACAATCCCTAAAATTCCAGTGGCTTAAAACAAAGGTTTATTTCTTATTCATGCTACCTGTCCATTGAGAATTAATAATTAAGAAGCAGTCTTTGCTCACCTTCGTCACTCAGAGACCCAGGATGACAGAGCCATCAACTAAAACATTGCCAGTTACCATGATGTAATGAAAAGAAAGACTAGAAGACTCAGCTAACAGTAAGTGTTCACTCAGAATTAACACAAATCACTTCTGCTAACAACTCATTGTCCTGTACTAGCTTCATGGCCCCATCCAACTGAAAGTGAGCCAGGAGCAAACTTCCCTAATGAACTGAAATAAATCAGAGCTTACAACCGTGAGATCTGTTGTCTCCCTATGAAATATAGCTTGGTTTCCATGGATATCAATTTATCCCCATAATCTGCTTACATACACTTTCTACAAGAGACTGTGTGGTTGGTTAGAGAAACCAAGAGCTGAAAACTGTTGCTATTATCCCATCTTTGCCATGGGCTGGTAATGTGGTGATCCTAGATAATCCTCGTGAATGCCTTGGTTTCTCTAAAGGTAAAACAAACTAATACAACTACTTTATGTGGCCTTTCACTTGGTCAAGATAGAATAACTGGTATACGTCCTGATGCAAAAATGTATAAAAACTAGAGGCCCAGTGCACAAATTCATGCACAGGTGGGGTCCCTCCCAGCTGCCGATTAGGGGGCCAATTGGCCGTTTTGCCCAGTCCCGATCTAGGCCAATCAGGGCCAGCTGGTGGGAGGGACTGCAGGAGGTTGGCCAGCCGTGGGAGGTTGGCTGGCTGCAGGAGGTTGGCTGTGGGAGCGCACTGACCACCGGCGGCAGCTCCTGCTTTCAGCGTCTGCCGCGGATGGTCAGTGCACATCATAGCTACCAGCCAGTTGTCTGGTCGTCCAGTCATAATGGTCGCTTAGGCTTTTATTTATATAGGCAGTAAGCAGTGTAGCATACATGTAATAGGCCTAACAGAAAGAGAGGAAAGTTTGGGTCAGGAAAAACTTTGAAGAAATAATGGTAAAATTTTTTCCAAGTTCTATGAAAAATACAAATCTACTGATTTAAGAATTTCAATAATCCTAAGCAAGATAAACACAAGTAAGGCTTTACCAGGGCATATCATAATCAAATTGCTAAAAACTAATGATAGACAAATGATTTGTATAATAATGTGCATAGCAACTTTATTTATAACAGTTCCTAACTAAAAATAACCCCAATATCCATCAACAAGAGAATGTATAAACAATTTATAATATTACTATATAATTGAATACTATTCATCAATAAAAAGGAACAAACTGATACACAATAACATGTATGAATCTAACAGATAGTATGCTAAGTGAAAGCAGCCAGACACAGAAAAACACTACTGTATCATTTCATTTATAGAAATTTCTAGAACAGAAAAAAAACCTACACTGAAAGAAATAACAGTAGTTGCCTCTGAAGGGTATTACTGGCAAAGGGTGAGAGGTATCTTTCTATGGTAATGGAACTGTACATCTTGATAGGCATGAGGTTTATGCAGGTACATGCAACTGTCAAAACTCATCCAAATGTACACTAAAATATTTGTATCTCACGATATATACATACACATATATATAATATTTTCAATAAAATATTTTAAAGTTAAAAAATCAACATCTTTGTATAGTGGTCAATAATATACCTTCATTGTTTAGGCACACTCTGGTGTCACCCTTATCACCCAAAATGCCTTTCCTGTGAGCCTATGAATGCCTGCAATTCCAATTCATTTATCTGAAGCTCTATGCCTGTTCAAAAATCAAAGCACCCTCAGATGAGGTCACATTGAAAACCATTTCACTTTATTATAAATTAGTTTATCAGGTCCTTTTTAAGAATGTGTTTCGTGGGGGTGCTGGGTCGAATACCACTGGGGTCAAAGGAGGCTGTTTTTTTCTTGTGTGTTCTAATTTTCCCTCAATAAACATATGTTAACTAGGTCTTAAGAAAAATGAATGAAGTTTTTTTGTTTTGTTTTGTTTTGTTTTGTTTTTTAAGTACATGAAGATCCTGGATGACTAGGCAGGGTGGGGGACTCCAGCCAGATGGAGAACTGCAAAGGGAAAAGTAGCTGAGAATTCCAGAAGACAAATTTCATCATCTTCAAGACTTCACATAACTGCCTTCCAATTCAGACCAGCAAAACATTAGAATAATTGAGGCAATTTCCTACACAGGGAGACATGGCAAGATATCTTTATGGAAATTTCAAAGTCAGAATGAATACATTAAGTAGAACACAACATGAGCTTTTTGTTCATGGCAGAACGAATGCTTTACCATTTCTAGTACTTGCCACATTCTTTCTTGCTTCTCTCTCTCTCTCTCTCTCTCTCTCTCTCTCTCCCTCTCCCTCTCCCTCCCTCTCTCTCCCTCTCTCTCTCCCTCTCCCTCTCCCTCTCTCTCGGCGTATCCCTCTATCTCTCTCTCGTCAGATAAGGCTCAGGCGCGCTCTCTGTCGGATGACAGAAAAGACAAAGTCCGAGGACAGATGAGATTCAGCGTGAGGCCCAGAACGGGTCCGTGAATGCTGAGGATGTAGGGACACGATAACCAGGGGGCGCGGAAAAGAAAATGATTGAAAGGAAAGGAAAAATCAAATG
>NW_005871182.1:793611-816484 GCF_000147115.1 Myotis lucifugus
TCTTTCTTCCTCTAGAATGATGTTTTCCTTTATCTGCCAGTGGAAAATCCTCTCCTCCTTGTAGCCCGAGAGTCATTCCCCACAAAGCCTTTGCTGAGTGTTCCCTCCTTTGAAATTCCACGGCTCCCAGTGCCTCTCTTGGAAATCTAGCTTGACTTGTTATTGTGACTTCTTATAATAATGATGATGATACAAATAATAACTACCATGCATTCTGGGTTTACTAACATGTGCTACTCCCTGTGCTTTACACAATCAGCTTATTTAATCCATACAGCCACTCTTCAAGATAGGCAGCATTAAAAAGGAGTTTAGACAAGCCAAAAAACTTGCTCAAGGACAAAGCTAGTCTACTCAGCAGATGTAGGATTAGACCCAAAACTATCTGACTCCATAGCCTTTTGTTCTTAATCACTATTTTACCTCCTGACATCCATGTCTCATTTATTTTAAAACAACAAAAACAAAAATCTAGGTACTATCTCTACCTCTGTATTACTTACTATGTGACAGGCAGAGTGTTCAGGGTTCCTTCAAGGGAGAGATCATAGTTAGCACATCTTTGTATTGCCTACTGTATCTCACATGGTGTCTGAAAAATACATACATCTCAACATAGGCTTGAAGGGATGAATACATAAACAAGCCCATTGCAAGATTCCAATCCTTTCCCAAATTCCGAAATTTGTATTCCTAGAACCTTAAGCAATTGAAGTGAATAAACAAATGAATACAGACAAAACTTAGTTCCTACTTCAAACACAGTCTCGATATTGGCTACAAATAATACTGGATTTTCTCAGTCTCCCAATTCTAAGATCTGCAAGACTGGTCTCTATTTCCCTGTACCTCAGAAATATTTCTATATCTCTTTTCTAATTTGTTTTCTGTTGGAAAAATATTGCAAAGAAAAACTATAGCTATAATGCAATTTAATGGGATCTTAAGTTCAGGAAAGAAAGGACTAAGACATTCACACATACTATGTCACTAAATTTGGATCACATAAGTTAATGCATCTATTAATAGTTGAATGCTTGTATGACTTGGCAGCAAGCAATGTACTTCCATTGTATTATCTTATCTGACCTTCACACCTTGGAGTAGGCAAGGCAATTTGGATCATCTCAGCTTTGCAGATGAACAAACTGAAACATAAAGTGATTAGCTAGTAAATAAAGTCAAGATTTCAATCTAAGTCTTTGGGCTATAATTGTTCTGTTTGACTCACACCATATACTGTATCTAGCTTATTGCTCATCAAAGATTTATGCCCTATTCTAACTATTACTCTAAGTGTATAATAGGCAAGTGACCATTTTGCTAGGCCTGTGTTGGGGGACAGAGTTAACCCTCTTCATTTTGAGTAAGCCACTTTTGTCAGGTCATTCCTAAATGTGGTTCCTATAAGTTGTAGTAATAGGAAGTTATAACTTAAAAGACCTTGGAAAGCCAGACTCTCACTACCTCAGCATCATTCTATCATTTCTTAAGTAGGAAAGCTAAGACTTAGAGGAACTGATTTTTCCCAAGATAACATAGTACCCAGAATCAAGGTTTTAACATATCCAGCATACTGTATACATACTATATACAAGTTATCTAATCTGAGCACCCTCCAATGCAGTAAATTCTTCTGATTGCAGATACTCCTTCATTTTTATCTTTACCATCTAAATCCAGTTCTATCCGTTTGTGGTGCTGGGTAATCATAATAACCCCTGCCATTATAGTTGAACCTCTAGGATGGCCTCCATCTGATTTTGCTTAGTGTTCTCGGGAGCCCTCTAATGGCCTTCTGGAGGATAGCAGGCAGGTTCTGCTGGGGGCTGTGCTCATTGAGGCCTGGGGAGCTACTGAACAACCATCAACCTTCAGAATCAATACAGCCCTGCCAGTGCTGCTCATTTCAGCGCTATCTAAACACAAAACAGGGTGAAGAAATCTGTGTTTGCCAAATTGAAATAAGGCAGACTTGGCAGTGAAATAAACATCCATTTTCTCAGCTTCCAAAAATATCCATCAAAACGAATTTCTCCAAAAAAACACAAAACTTGGCTCTGAACAAGAGCTTGTCGGCCTTTCTTAATGAAAAAGTTCCTTCCATCCTCATCCCACCTCCTCTCTACTCTCACCCCAGCCACGGTGTATAGTGTGGTGACAGACAGGTTGTGCAGGGTACCACATACATACTAAAAACTAACTTGACTTCCTCTCTTCTTCCCTCCATTCTTCTCTCCTGCCTCCAGCCCCTCTTCTTAATCTCCTTCCTTTCTGGTCCGTTCCTCTTTCCCTTTCTCTCTTTATCCTAATACATTTTATAAGAAGCTAGAAAGATAAATTGGAACCTGCCTCAAGGAGTTTATGATCTGATAGGGAAAACATAACAGGTATATTTAAAAAGAAAATATATTAAGAACCCCAGGATAGGTTCCAGCTAGATAGACTCTTGTGGCTGCAATCAGTTACCTCAGGTAACAG
This sequence comes from Myotis lucifugus, assembly GCF_000147115.1. Classification (NCBI taxonomy): domain Eukaryota; kingdom Metazoa; phylum Chordata; class Mammalia; order Chiroptera; family Vespertilionidae; genus Myotis; species Myotis lucifugus. Next base: position 796,093 of record NW_005871182.1, read on the forward strand.
GGATTTATTGGAAGGGATACATGAGTACAAAAACTCAAGAAAAGCTCCACTATAACACTTCAGAAAAAGCAGAAACTGGAGGGTGAATCTGAACCTGGGGCTTTTTTAGGGCTCACTCATCATTCCAGTGCTCCACCAGGGCACACAACTACATCCCATGTGCCTGGATTTTTTTTTTCATGTACCAATTGACTTTTTCACCAATGAACTTTCCTCTACTAATGGACTTTATATACAACATGGTTAACACTCAATTCTTCAAGGAAGACACTCATGCTCCTGGGTTAGGGACAGCTGTGGGAGGGGCAGTACAGCGTTCCAATAGCAGCAGGGCAGCAGCTGATTACTACCAGCCTCCAGGCTTCCACAGCATGTACCAAACATTGGGACTGGGCCACATGGGGAAGGAAGAAGGTGAGGAGTACGGAGCAGCAGGACTCATTGTCATCAGAGCAGCTTTGCCAAGCGCTGCATTTGACTGGGGAGTCTCAACACAAGTAGTGTGCTATGAGCACCTGGGTTGTGGAAGCATACCTTCCCACATCTAGCTTCATCCAAATTCCTCACGAGTGGGGAGGTAAGTTTATCTGGGGAACTAGGGACTCAAAGGCCATTGGTATTTGGATGGCAGGTGGTGAAGGGAAAGGAGACATTTTAGAACATTTTAGTAAATGTTCTAACACTGCAGGCAGAGGACATAAGAAAGGGAAAGCCTTTGCCTTCTCACTTCTTATGAGGCGAGGTTCACTACCTTTCCTCCCCACTGTGGGAAGTCCCCAGGACATAGCTTGACCAAGTGGCAGGGGAGGGGTGAGCATGTAATCATGATTGGGTGAGAAAGGTATGAGGACTTGAGAGTTGAGTAGTACTGACAAATTTAAGGTCATATTGGTGGAGAGGAGGGGAATGCGATAGGGATGGGGACAAGGGGATCATCAGCTAGAAGGGATCTTAGTGCCCCACCACCATGCAGAGTTGGTTTCAACTATGAACTGGAATTACTGGTAGTGAAATTTTGTCCTACTTTGCACCCAGTCCCACCTACCAGGTACACACATACACATAATTTCCTTCAAGAGTTTCCCTGTGTGTGTGTGTGTGTGTGTGTGTGTGCACGCATGTGAGCCTACACAACTGCTGGAAGAAAGAAGAAAAGGAGGAAGGAAAGAAAGAAGTGAAGGATGAAGGAGGAAGGGAAGAAAGAAGTGAAGGATGGAGGGAAGAAGACAGGAGGGAGAGAGGAAGGGAGGAAGATGGCTGCTGATGGGTGTGGTTATTATGCACTTCTACAGCCTGAGGGTTGGCAGAGTGAAGTCCAAGTTCCGCTAGTAGATTTATTCATTGAGGAAAAATTTATATTGTAAAGACCTGGCAAATAGCTTTGTGAAGACTGAAGTGCTCATTGATTTACCTAGAGAAGGACAAACCTCTCATAATTTGTCAATATAATGAACACAATCAATAGTCACTTATCAAAATCAGAAGCCCTGGCAACATGAAATGGGTTACCTTGAAATATAATGCACACCAGTGACAAAAAACCATCCCTTCATCCCACACACAGTGGATGACCAGCACCTATTGTGTATCAAGACCCATTTTCTGCCCTCACGCAGCTTACCATCTAGTAGGGGATCCAGACATCAATCAATTACCCTCACAAAGAAATGTAAAACTCAGCTGTGACAGGTATTTTAGAAAGAAATGTCCACAGTGCTATGAGAACACAGAATGAATAATCTGATATATAGGACTTGGTAAAACAAGTCAAGGAAGCATTCCTGAGGAAATAATCCCTGAACTGCTATCTCAAGGATAAGAAGGTTCTGTCTGAGCAACAAGGCAAGAAAAAAACATGGTAGGCAGAGGAAACAGCATATGCAAAGGCACTGTGGAAAGTAAAGCATGGTGAGCACAAGAACCCCCAGAGGGCACAGCATGGCTACCTGGGCAGCAAATGGGAGCAGAGTGAGTAGTGACAGATGAGGCCAGTGGGGAATGAGGCCCTGCATGCAGGGCTGTGTGAACCATTTTTTAAATGTTTTTATTGATTTTAGAGAGGAAGGAAGAGGGAGAGAAACATCAACGAGAGAGGTAAACACTGATCGGCTGCCTCCTGCATGCCTGCCACTAGGGATCAAGCACACAACCTGGGCATGTGCCTCGACCAGGAATCAAATCGGCAACCTCCTGGTACAACCAACTGAGCCACACAGGCCAGGACTGTGTGAACCATTTTAAAGAATGTGTTTACTTTATCAGAAGAGCGAAGAGGATCAATTAAGGGGATTTAAATAGGTATTCAAGAAAATGTTATTGAATATATTATAGATAAGAAATATGAAAAGGCTTGTAAACCTCTGATATTATAGGTAAAATGTTATTTGAATATCTACCTGGGATTTTTCTCCAGGGTTAAGGTCTATAGCTTTCATTAGATTCCCAAAGGGGTCCATGATCCTCCAGAATATAGAACCACTGTCCTGGTTCTTACTGGGAGAGTGGACTGAATGATTTCTCACTAGCGTCCCTTCCATCTCTAAGATTCATAAGCCTAAAACCAACCCTGAGTCATCTAAGTAGTTGGCAAACTTAAATTCACAGTCACCAGCAGGAAATTAGAGTCAAAGTTAGAAAACATGGATTTGATGTTGCTGGCATCAGAGCAAAGAACACACTTATTCTAACACTGATTCCTTTCTCTCTGTCACTCTCTCTCTCCCACCTTCCCTCCCTCCATCTCTCACATGCTGCCCTTCTAAGGAAAGGTCCCTCATAGGCTGTGGATATTGACCTTTTCAGAAGATTGGTGCTGGGGGTTCACAGGGCTGTCTGTCATCTAAGGTCCAAGAGCATTTTCATAACCAGCTCAGTCACAGCTGAGTTCAGGGGGATTATGAATACATACCAACTCACTTCCTCTCTCCAGGCCCTCCCTTGTCCTGCTAGCAAAGTGAAAATAAAGCAAGTGGATCTGAGCCAACAAAGGCACAGTTGACACTCAATGATCTGAGTCACTGGAGGGGATCATCAGCGTGAACAATCGTAGGCACAAGTGGTGAATCATTCATCCTGGGAATCGGAGGCTGAAGCTACTGATCCCTCAGGCCCACAAAAACCCCAGCTTTTTCTTCAGCAGTGATTCCCAAAGGGTGTTCTCTGGTACCTTAATTCTAGGGGGTGTTAATAGGAGTTCTGAAAATAAGTAAGATTCCGCGATCAAATAAACTTGGGATACATTGATTTGCAAAATGTAAAACAGGTATCTTTGCTGCGAGATTTCTCCAACCCTTTATGGCATTTTTTTAACCCTGGAGAAGGAAGCCTAGTTTCTAATTTCCCCAAAATTTTTAAAGACTTTCCCAGAGCCTTTGGTTGAGGAGCTTCTCATAGCATCCATGCTCCAAGGCAGATTTGGGGAAATGTGGCTTTCCAAAGTGCTCCTAAAGGGCCTCCATGCCCTGGTTCATGCTGGGGCTCTCTAAGCACAATGCATAACCCTTATTTTCCATTCAAGGCTCATATTAAATCCTACCTCACAAAGTAAGCCTTCTCCAATGGTCCAGTCTACATGTAATGCCCATAGGTTGGGCAACACATTTTGGCCCATGATTATAAGAAATTTAATTTAGGACTTTGGAGTGTGATATCTTACAAGTCCCACAGTCTGATCCTGCCAGTCTCTCTGACCTCACCTCGAATTGTCCTTTCCTAGGGCAGTCACCCTGGACTCCTGTCTGTTCCTTGAATATGTCAGGTTCATTCCTGCCTCCAGCCCTTTGCACTTGGCTGCTCTTCTGGCCATGGACAGTTCACACTCTCTGACTCTTTCTCATCAGCCACTGGAACTCAACAGCACCCCGCTCCACTACTGTTCCATGTCCTATTTTCTTTTCTTTATAGCACTGATCACTATGTAAAAGTGCTTCTCATCTATTTACATGCTTATTTATTATCAGTCTTCCCCTATAAAATATAAGCTCCATGTGAACAAGAATTTGTCTCTTGTACTCATCCTAGAACCTGGCTCATAGTAGATATATCCGATATTAGTTGAATGAATGGATGCTCTCAATGATTTGTTACTTATAACTTTTGTCCCTTAGGAAGTATTGCAATCTCCCTGAAGGCACAGACTATTGTCATCAGTGCAGTGCAGCAGAAAGGAAGCTAGGGTAAGTGAGAACAAGCCTGGGGCCCATCATAATTCTACCTCTGTGTCCCCTTAGAGAAGGCTCCTGGCCTCCCTGTGTGCTTCATTTCCTCCTTCTGTGGAGCAGCTCAGCTATTCACCATTGCACACCTCTACACCCAACTCAGATCTGGGGGTACACAAAAGATCACTGAGTGATGGAATAAATACATATTTATTGATAAATGTTGATAATATATATTTATTGATAATCTATGAATGCCCAATAAATACTCAGTGAAGTAAAAAAGTAATATGTAATTTTTTTGTTTATATGGGTGAGGGGGATATAATCCTTTGGCAAAAAGAAATAGGCATTTACTTTAAGTACAGTGAATTTTACAAAGACTGATGCTGCTCTGTATTTAGACTCTCAGTCTCCACAACACGTTCAGTCTATCCTGGCAAAGGTTTTCTTTCTCCATCCATAGCCTTTGGAGTCGTCCTGTCCCTGGCACTAAAGGACATGCTACAGTGTAAGACAGTGATGCCACCCTCCCCTGGAGACCATCAAAAGTCAGCAATCTCCTTACCGGTTATCTGTTAGGAAATATTGCTGCTGCTGTTGTAGTAGTAGAAGTAGTCATAGTAGTAGTACAGTTTATGTGCCAGGAACATGTGAACAACATGTGAACATGTAAAGCTCTTTACATATATCATTTAATTCTCGCAAGAATTATAAGAAATGGGTTCTATTATTTTTCCATTTTACAAATGAGGAAATGGAGCTCAGAAAAAAAACCTCCCACCCCCGGATTTACAAGCAGGTCTGCCTGCCTCCAGAACCAGACTCTTGTGGGCAGTGGGCCTGTAAATACACTTGAAGGGCAAGGGAGTACAAAGAGCTCTGCCCCACAGCCAGCTCCCCTGCATGGAAGCATGAGAAGGCCTGGTGGCCCCATGCGCTAAGGCACAGGGAGGAATCTCCCTGCAGGTGGCTTAGGAATCACCAAGAGCTCTGCTTCCAGGGTTTGTTTCCTTAATTTTCTGAGGAGCCTCACGTTCCCCTATCTATGGACAGGTAGCTTCCTTCTAGAGGTGAACACGATGGCAATGAGGCATGAGTTGCCTTGGTGCCCTACACAGTGGGCAGAATACTTCTGGAAGAGCAAGGAGAGGGATTGGGGGGTCCGTTGGGGGTGCTTCTGTCCCTGCTGAGGCTGAAGCTTTGCCAGCAGCCCAAATAGCTGAACAAATGCTTCAGGAGCCCTGAGGTGCTGGACAACCAACAGGGGATTTTAATTAAAGCAACTTGCTGATCAGGTACATACTTAATGTTATAATTACCGGTGATGACAGCACCATGAAGTACAGGCGAGCAGGAAGTACTGACCAAGCAATTTTAAAAGGTTGGTCTAATGCTCTTCATTTTTCACTAAAGCCTAAATTGAGTTTGTGCTTTCAGAGAATAATGAAAAAGACAGAAAGGTGAACATGACAATCCAGCTCTAAGCACCCAGACTTAAAAAAAAGAAAAGTGACTTCCTCTGAAGTCAAATAATGACATTCAATGGTGGAATATGGAGGGGGAGGAACAGAGAGGGGAGGAAAGGAGAGAAAGAGGGAGAAGGGAAGAGGAAGAGGGAGGGAGGCAGGAGAGGAAGGAGAAGGGAGAAAGAGGATGAAAGGTAGGAGGAAGAGAAGGAAGAGGAGAAGGAGGAGAGAAGAAGAGGAAGCAGTCTTGCCCTTGATGAGCTCATTGTCTATTGAGGGAGACAGACTTCTGGCTCCAAAAATATAGACTCAGGAGCCAACTGAATTTAAATCCCTCCATAAGAGGCAGGGATTTCCAAATCTCTAGGAAGTGTCCTCTTGGCCGCTGGTGAGGTTGGGCATGCAGTTGCCAGTGTCTCTGTCTCTCAGGCAGTGAGGCATAAGTGTGCCTTATGCCGCTGGGAGGTAGTAGGACTTTTCTTCCCAGCCACTCAGCAGCACAGCGGGACTTCAACTCAAACGTCAACGAAAAAAGTTAAACATCACATAGAGTCAAAGCTATGCTTGAAAATCCTATAAACTGCCTATGAAGTGCAGCATATGCATACTTCGTGTTTACCCAGTGGTTCCAAAAAGCTATTTCACAAGCTTGAGAACCACTGAGCCACACTTAACGGGAGGCAGGAAAGGAGCATCTCTATGCAGAGGATGGGCTTTTGAACCATATGGTCTTCAAGATAATTATCAAATTGCTGGTGGCAAAAGAGGATGAGTAGAGATTTCTGAAGTGTTTCTTACTACCTGGCAAGGTTTCTGCATAGTGTTTTAATACCTAGTCTCTAAAACCTTAATAAAATGTGAATGGATTTTTATGTTGTTAAGAAGGTTACCAGGATGGGGAGTGCAGGTTAAGCTCTCAGGGACCCTGAGGCTGGGGTTCTGCTAGGAGCCAGGAGGATGAGATGGGGGCATCCTTGCTCTAAGGGTCCAGGTGAAGGTCCCAAGGAAGGCCAAGTCCTTGGGGCGGTGACAGGAGCTAACTTAGGAGACTGAAAGAGAAGCTAAGTTCACAGAAAGTGCAGAAGTCAGGGCCACAGAGGCTTGGCAGCCACACAGCCAAACAGCAGCCAAGCCACAGAGATTCTGGAGCGGGAAATAATGTGTCAGGCAGCACTTGGTGGGTTGACCTGCCACAATACCTTCCTTGAGTGTGTATTCTGAGTACAACCAGGATGTGCCTCTCCCACCCCTTCTGGCAACCTGGGCCCCTAGCGTTCTCATCCTCAATGCTTACCCAGGAGGGTGCTCAGGCTGGTCCCATCTCACAGGACCTGCCTGCTCTTCTCCACCAGAACAAGCCTCACCCCTTCTTCAAGGTCCTACCTGAATCCCACCTCCCCTCAAAAGCTGGGGCTCCCCATCTGCCCTTCCTCCCCTAACCTTTCCTGCTGGCTATGCTCATTTGATACCAGCAGCCATAGCAGTTAAGAGCACAGGTGTGAGCCTGACCCGCTGGCTTTGAATGTTACCTATAACACTGAGTATGGGCCTGGCATGCTGCTTAGGCCAGCGGTGCCTCAGTTTCCCCTTCTGTGCAAAGGGGAAGAAGAGTAACCGCCCCCACAGAGCTGTGTAAGAATTAAAGGAGGCCAGGGATGTAAAGCGCCTGAGGTGTCTGGCACAGGGAGAAGTGCTTGACAAACATTTTTCAAAAGATCTTTAAGAGAAAGATTTCATACCTCGCTGTATTCCCAGGGCCCACCTGGCACATCATAGATTCACAGCAACTTGTGTGCTTTGTTTTATTAGAAACTCATTCATTTAAGAAACCTTAATAAAGTGTCTACACCAAGCCATTTGTAAAAATGAACAAGATAGACTTCCCACCCTCCACGGGCTCTTGAGAGCAATCCACCTGCCCAGTTGTGCGGGTGCTTGGCTGGCAGCACCACTAGGTAGGTCGCAGCGAGTTCCCGAGGAAGAGGAGGGAAGAGGAGGTGGAGGATGGGGGAGGCAGTTTTGGGTTTCTTGAACCACCTATCTGTTGCTGTTCTCTTTTTATTTAGAATTCATCTCTATTTATTTCCTTTGCCAACTTGCACAAACAACAGAGCATTCAGAGTTTTAGAGGAGACGAATTTAGTGACAATGAGGGGAATCTGAGCAGACTGAAAAGGAAGACCCAGATCAAAGGTTGAAATGTGACAAAATAAGAGCCTCAAACTGGAAACTCCCTAAATGCCCATCAACAGTGGAATAAATCAACATACTGGCCTGTATTCACACGATGGAAAAGCCTACCGCAACGAGAAGGAAATACCTGTGACTACAGGCAACAATACAGACTGAGCTCACAAATATAAGGCTGAGAAGCCAGAAACAGAGAACCATAATGTACAGAAGAAGCAAGTTAGCAGTCAGAATACTGATTCTAGAAGATGGACACGTGGATGGGGAAACTGGGCTTGAGGGGAAATGGGGCTTCAGGGTGCTGAAATGTCCTGTTCTTGATCACGGTGTGTTCATTTGGGAAAATTGTTATGCTGTTAACTGACGATATGTGATGAGCATATTTCCATAAAAGGATTTAAAACCAAGTGCAAAACAATGAACTGTGAGAGATGCCCAAGAGCCTGGGAAAGAGATAGAGAAGAAATTCTCAGCAGCAATTGCAGAAAATTACCCTGCCTGAGGCCTCCCAGCAGTGCCCTTGCCAGTGACCCCAAGGATGGCTTCATTTAGAGTCAGAATGGTCTGGGGGGCCTATATGGCCAGATTGGGGGGGCTTCCTCCTCCTAGGCCTGGTTGCACAATCTGGTCCCAGCCACTCCTCTCAACTCAATGTCTTTTCCAATACTTCCCACTGTGACCTGAGAACTCCTGCCCAGCCTTTACCCCACATATAGAGAAATTCCTTGCAAATCTCTGCCTCTACACTTTCCTCCAAGGTCTTCCTCCTCTGCCTCTGCCGTGCCAAGCCTGTGCCCCACCTCCTCTGGGAAGCCTTTTCTGAGTGCCCCGCAGCTCTGTACCCACCCAGTCTCTAGCATCCTGCCAACCCAGGCCATTAGGAGTGTCTGGCACCTTTCTTGTTGTCTTGTCTTCTCACCCAGGTTCTCCATCCTTTGACAGAAGCAGTCATATCTTTTCTACATCCTTTATCATGCCTCGCATAGTGCCAAACACAAAATTAATGCTGAATATATATATTCATGGGTTTGCCCAATAGTTATATCCTGCCTTGTCCTGAATTGGAGTGTAAGCCCTAATTAAGATAATAATTAACTGCCTTTATTAGATTATAAGGAAATGTTTTAAAATTATAATAGCATGTTATTGACCAGAAAAAGTACTTCCCTGCTCAAAACCTGTTAATGGTGTCCCATAGACCTCAGTATAAACTACAAAATCTTTCCCAAAGGTTACAAGGTCCCTCCCACCAGGCTGCTTCCCTCCATTCTCTTCTACACTTGCTCTTTCTCTGCTCCCACCACGTTCAATTTCTCAAAAGGACTAAGTTCTCTCTAGGACCAGGACCTTCCTCTGGGGTGGTATTTTTTGACCCTCCTCTTTCTCTGACCCTCCCATTTTCTTGGGAAGGCCTTCCTGTGTGCCTCGACCAGTGGTGCTCAATGTTGGACACGAATCAGAATCTCCGAGAGAGCTTATAAAACATAAGCTCTCAACCTTCCTGATTCAGTAGGTTTGGGGTGAAACTTGCAAATTTAGATGTTTAACCAGTTCCCAGGTGATGGGGACGCTTTGAGAACCAGGGGTCAAGACCAAGTGGTCACCCTTATTACTGATAAAGCCTCCAAGGACACTTCTTCTTATCCCCTTTATGGCCACATGTGTCATTGTTTGTTTGGTGTTTATCCTTCTCACCAGACTGTAACTTCCACAGGGCAGGAGTGTGGCTGAATACAGTGTCTCCTGCTTTTCAAAGGTTTAATTTCTGGCACTTTAATGTTACCAAAGAACCTTCAAAATGTTGTCTCATTTGATCTTTAAAACAGCTCTGGGAATAGGGAGGAGCAGATGTAGATTGCTCCTATTCTTCAGATGGACCAGTGGAGATTCGGGATGCTCAGGGGTCTTGCAAAAAACAGTCAGACAGGTAGTAAGCAGTAGAACGAGAGCTAGAACCTGATTTCCTTATGTTTCAGCCCATATTATTCTGTTCTGGCTATATCTGCCTGTGGGGACAGATAGAGAACAGAACAAAAACTGCCATTGATTTTTCTCTTCTGCTCCCTTAGGTGCCTCCACAGGAATAAGAATTCCAGGCCATGACGTAGCATTTATGCCATAACCTGTGGCACAAAGTTTGATTCCTTGGAGAGGGTAGCCATGGTAGCCAAGGCAGCAATGAAGCACTAATTCATACAATGTCTTCCTTTCCAGAGACATCACAGCCTTCCTCCCAGGTGACAATCCCACAGGCAGACGAGGCATGTCAGTGCAGAGGCTATGAATCTTCTCCAGTGCAGTGAAATCTATGTAGCTCCCCCAACCCTTCCTGACTCAAAGCCAAGCCAGCAGCCTCACCCACCGTCACCCAGGTTTACCAAGATGGGCCACCACAGGTAGGCCTAGGAGTATGGCATCTTGATATGCATTCTGCAATATTAAGAAGGTCTCACACCATGGGACAGAGCCCTCAAAGCCTAGCTGTAGGAGTGGAAACTGGAGGAACAACCTGCGCAGAAGAAAATTCCAACAGTCCTGAAATCTTCCTCTACAAATGCTCCGCCCTGTCCAAACTCACTCAGTTTCAACTCGTGATGGAACACCACCTAATGGGTGTGTCTGACAGCTGTGCCTGAAGAACTACAGAGAAACCTTATAGACTAGAAGTTGCTATTATTAAATAGTAATACAATGACTCCCAAATTCCTACCTCCAATCCCAACTTCCCCACAGCCTGTTTTATCTCTCCATTTAGATATTTCACAGACATCTCAAATACAACATGTCCAGAGCAAAACTTTTTGTTTCTCCCCATAAATCAGTTTTGCCCATCTTAGTGAATAGTCTTTATTCTTCCTATTACTTACACCAAAAATTCAGGCTTCGTCCTTAATTCTTTACCTTCTCTCATGCGGAAAACCAATCTATTACCAAGTACTGCTGGTTCTGATTCCAAATATCTCTGAGCCACCCATGTTGCTCTCCCTGCTTGCACACCAGTCTAGCTGCCAACATCTCTCTCCTAATCTCACCTAGTCCACTCTACCTGCCTCCTGGCTTCCACCTCTACCCTCCTCCCCATCTGTTCTCCAGGTGGCCATCTGAGCAGTCTTCTTAACATGTAAATCAGATCATGCTGTTCTCCCACTTAAACCTCTTCAAAGGCTTCCCATCAGCCTTGGAATAAAATCTATATTCATGCTGATGGTGGGGAGAGCTTGCAGGATCAGACCCTGTCTGGCTCACCAGCTTCTCTGATACCTCTCCTTCCTCCTTCAGTTCTCTCCTCACTTGGGGCTCATTTTTCAGACTCTGCACCTCCCAGCCTTTGCATCTACTGTTCCCTCAACCAGAATATTCTCCTCTCCCCAAATCCCTCCATATCCCGTGCAGGATCAGTCTTTCTCATCCTTTTGATCAGTTTAATTGTCACCTCCTCAAAGCAGCCTTCACTATCCACACTGTCTATATTAATACTACCTGGGTTCTCTTGTGTTTATTTATTCTTTAGGGATTAATATAATTTACTTAACCAAGCATACACTATTGGACAATTAGGTTGGTTTCAACTTTAGATGAACAATCCTGGCATTAAACATTTTTGAAATTAAATCTTTACTCATCCCACCATTATTTTCTTAGAATAAAGCCCTAATTTTTAACTTATCTATTTTAGTCAACATGCACTTATACAACATTTCCTCTGTATCAGTCAATATTTTAAATGCTTTACTAATATCAATTCATTGATATGTGTGCACACTTTTTTGTAGTTAATTTATGTATTCATCCTATTGTTCTAAGGACACTTAACCTGAGATCTACCCCTTAACAAATTTTTAAGTCACATTGTTGTACAACAGATCCCTAAAAGGTATTTATTTATCTTGTAAAATGGAAACATTATACCCATTGAGTAGAAACTTCCCATTTCCCTCTTCCCACAGCCCCTGATGTAGTCTCTTTTATATTTCTACTAGAGGCCCATGTGCACCGGTTGGGTCCCTAGCAGCTGCCAGCTGCGGGCTGCCGGCCTGGGCCTTCCTTCATTCTGTGCCGCCCCCTGATGGTCAGTGCATGTCATAGCAAGCGATCAAACTCCCGGTTGGTCCAACTCCCCAGGGTACATATTAGGCTTTTTTTTTTTTTTTTTGCATATTAGGCATATATATCCTTTTCCATGTCATTTATCATATTTTGTAATTATATAATTTACTTGTGACTTTTTTAAATTGATTTTTGACAGAGAGGAAGGGAGAGGGATAGAAAGTTAGAAACATCGATGAGAGAGAAACATCCATCAGCTGCCTCCTGCACGCCCCCCACTGGGGATGTGCCCGCAACCAAGGTACATGCCCTTGACGGGAATCGAACCCAGGACCCTTGAGTCCGCAGGCCCATGCTCTATCCACTGAGCCAAACCGGTCAGGGCTACTTGTGACTTTTTTGTCTGTCTTTTCCATTAGACTGTGAGCTCCTTGAGGGTAGGAACAACCTGCCTTATTTTCTAACATAAACAGTGTGACCCACAGTAATCCTGGTGTGTGGCACGCGCCTGGCACACAGAGGACTCAAGAAATATTTATCGCATGAACCAGTGAAGGAGCAGGCACAGTTCGTGCATATACATAATCTCATCTACTCTTCACAGCTGCCCTATAGTAATGTTAGTATGTCCTTTCCAATCTTGAATACACCCAAGCTCATAGATCCACAGACTTATATCTGAGTCAGTTTGAGTCTTCGGCTCAGGCTGCACAGCGCTGCTGCCTAGATGCACAGCAACCCATCTCCTTATGCAGTGCCATGCTCATTGCTTGGGAATAACACTAGGAGAGTTATCCCCTTCTTCTTCCTACCAAGAGATTGCTGCTTCACTTGGAAATGGCTATATAAAGATGAAAATCTTTATTAACAAACCCATGCATAACCTTTAATTAATTGGTCAATATTCAAAGATTACATCTTAAACTTTAGAAAAAATTAACAGAACAGCTTCTAAAAATTAAGTAGTAGAAATCAACACACTGACAAAAGTCCCCATGCCTCCTTGAAATAAGTGGTTACAGAAATTTGTAAGCCCCGGTCTTGCTTTAGAACCACCAGTTCAGAGAGCACTGGACAGATGGAGGCCCTTCCATTTTGTTTTAGTATGGCCATGGCTTTGTGATTCCTAAAATAACCTTGATCAAAACTAGCCTCTGTTTTGTCTTCTCAATTATTCAATTATTTAGTTGTTTATTTCCCTGCAATTTGCTTTGTGTAAAGAATCACTAAATTTTAAAGCCAAAAAAGTGCCCTAAACATCATGTTTTGTTTCTTTAATGTGTGACACTATTAATTCAGATGACATTAATTTAAAATTCATAATAATTACATAAACATAGAGTGAGAGGTACTGTGGCTCTTTCTAGTTAAGATATGCATATTCTCTTCACTGACATGCTGTCTCATCCCACGAAAGATGTGAGGTGACTGCCTGATTAGTGTGCTGAGGTTCTCTGAAGGAGGAAGGGGGGATGGACAGGGAGCTGTGGGTTACGGCTCCTTCCTAAGTGTCAGGGAAATCTGAGGTTGAATCTGGCTCTACCATTACCCAGCTATGTGGTTTTGCACAAGTGACTTAACCCAGCCTCAGCTCTTTCATCTGTAAAGTGGAAAATAAAAATAGCAACTTTATTACAGGGTGCTTGTGAGGAGTAAAAATAAATATTGCATATGAAGTGCTCAGCACAGTATCTAACATGTAGTAAGTGTTCAATAGATTACTACAGCTGCCACTAGCAATGTAAGTCGTCATAATGAAAGCACCTACTATGTATCAGGTATTTTACATACATGACCCCGCTTCTCACCTCAACCTTTTGAGAAAGGTTTTTCAGGTAAAGAAATCACCTGAAGGTAAGTTAGTCATTTGCTCAAGGTCACCCGCTCAGTAGGTACAGGAATAAATATTTGGACCCAGATCTGTGTAACTCCACCATCAGGTTGCTTTCACCAAATCATTCCTCCATGGAGACACTCACATGTAAGTGGGTAAAAAGAAGTGGTGCCACCTGTCTACCCTGGATGTGCACAAAATGACTGGAAAACAAGCATGTGTGACAATGAAGAGAAAGGGGACCGATTAGAAGAGAAGTATCCTCAGTGGAGGGACCTGTGTCTCTCCTGAGGGCCATGAGCTATGGACTCGCCATGAGAAAGGTTGTCTAACAAGTGAAGTTCTTGGAGGAGGTAGAGCACTAAATTAGAAATTAGAAATTAGATGACCACAGTCCTTTCTGCCTCTAGGATTTTGTTGTAAGTGAGACCACCGTTCGTAGTTTTATTTTTTAGCCAAGTCATCTTCCTTTTCCTTGTGTGGGCTGGGCAATGAGCTGCGGGGATGGGATTTGGCAAACACAGAACCCTCACCTACAAGTAGGACACATCTGGGAGGGGTGAATGTGCATCTCTGTTGAATTAGAACTGAGCTCAAATGTATTTACCTTATTTATAAATTCCCCAGAGTATGGAGTGTGCAGTATGCTTTCAGATTTTACAGGATGACATGAAGTTTTTCTAAATATTAAACTGGCAAACGGGTGGGAAGAAGCCGAAAGCTCCCGTGAGGCTCTGTGAAAAGGCGTGGAGAGGCAGCAAGGAGTTTTCTCCCACTTAATAGAGTCACAGCTCTGAGTTCTCAGTTAAGACCCACAGAATTCACCTGGGAGTCTTCCCAAGACTGGACCCCAAAGGCTTCCATTTAATGTGTTTCTGTAGTCAAACATGTTGGAAAGGGAAGAAAAAAAAAAGAGGAAGAAGGAAAATAAAACCGAACAGAAGGTCCCACACTGACTGTGCCAACTCATGGTGCGGTCAGGACTGGGCTGTGGCTGAGTGTGGTTCTGATCCCAAAATTTTTAGAAAGCAAGGAATGCACAGGGGAGAAACCTGAGAAGAACAGTTTAAACAACCAGAGGAACACGGAAATTGTACTAAAATTATTGGGATTCTTCAGTTCGCAGGCAAGAACTCCAAGGGAGGTTGTGAAGGGTATCTGCAAAATCATGAATCTATGAACAGAGAACGCTGCAGAAGCTGAAGCCAGCGGTACATTTGGAAAGTAAGTGGAAACATTCTCTCATTAGGTGAACAGAAATCCCATGCAACCTATTACTCTCAAGAGGCAGAACTCGCTGAAAGAATAAATGGTTTAATTCAACAAATACTGAGTATTAGAACTAGGAATGCTAACAATTTTTTAATTAAACTTTTTATCTTGAGGTAAGTATAGATCCATATGCAGTAGTGAAATAAAATACAGAGCGATCTTGTGGTGCGCCTTTTACCAGGTTTCCCCCAATGGTAACAGCTTGTATACTTACAGCACAATAGCACAAGCAGGATACTGACAGTGATAAAACCCAACCGTCTTAGTCAGATTTTATTTGTACTTATGTGTAAGGATCTCTGTGTGTGTGTGTTTAGTTCTGTGCAATTGTATCCCGTGTTAGTTCCTGTATCCACCACCACAGTGATGCCGCTATAGGCCCATTCCTGTTGAGCTGTGAGACTCCTCTAATATGCAGCTTGGGCTCAAGCACTCCCCTCTACCCAATCTTTCTTGAAACACCTTCCTTTCCTGTCTCCTTCATAGATGGCAGACCGAGGTCTGAAGACCCTCTCACCTTTAGTGGCTTCTTCCCCTCCCCTTCATCCTTCAACACATTTCTCCCAATAAATCTGTTGCACATTTAATCCTATCTTGGCATCTGCTTCTCAGAAGACTTGACTGACTACAATGCTTACCTCATTTCATAATTATGATAACCCAGGATATAAGTACTATTGTTCTCATTTTCCAAATAAGGTGAAGAATGGTTAAGTGTTTACTTAAGGTCACTGCAGTCACACTGGCCATATTCCATGTCTTAAACACACCCACTTCTTCCTGCCTTGGGCCTTTACCCACACTGTTTCCCTATCTTGAAGGACTGGCTCCTTCTCTTCTTTTAGGTCTTGGCAGAAGAGTACTCTTTGGCCTCCCTAACTAAGTACTTCCTTTCTGTTTTTCTCTCTCTCTGCCCCTGGTTTATTTCCTTCACAGCACTCACTACTATATAAGATTATTTCCTTTACTGCTTAGTGTTTTGTCTGTTTCTTCCCTTGGAGTACAAGTCCTATGACACCAAGAATCATGTCTCTCTCTTCCTATTGTATTAAGAAATCCTAGTATAGTACCTGTCACATAGTCAATACACATCTGTTGAATAAAAGAATGAATGAGTGAATAATTAAAGCATTTGCATGCCATTTTCCCACAAACATCTTATTTAATGACAGGGGAAAGAGAGCACAAAGGAAAGAAAAGACAAAGGTAAAAGCTATTGGGTAGGTAAAAATATTACTCCTCCCATCCCCCAAATGGCTTCAGGTGCCAGGTGTCTCTAATAATAGGAGAGTCTGCAGCCTATGAGGACATGTCCCATCTTTGAAGAAATAGCAGTGTTTTTCCTAGAAGAAATCTGTATAAAGCTAGCAATTCAAATGTGAGCACATCATGATGGCGAACACCTCCCATCCTCAACCCTAAAGGACAGTGGAGATCAAGCAGGGCTGATATCTATCAAAGGTGTCAGAAATGTCAGCCAAGTCCTTTCAGCTACATTCTGGCCAACACTACTGAGTTCAATGGGTTTGCCCCTGTCAGCCCAAGACAGAACTCCACTGCTGACTATTAAAATCATAGAGCTTGTGCCTGGAGTGATCTTCTTCAATGACATCTTTCTAACATATTCATGACCTCCTCACCAGCCTAAGGTGACCTGCTCAGGGCACTTGCACTCCATGGACTGCAATTTAGCCCCCTGTCATACTGAACAGCTGGCTAGAACAAGTTCAAGATAGTGGTATTGTTAGGGTCAGGTGTTTCCAGGAACAAGGAGAGGAAGCACATCCTCCTCCTGAGAGGGAGGATGGAGACCCATTGTGGCAGATTTAGGGTCATAGCTCATAAGGCTTTGTTAAGAGAGAACCCAGCTGACCCAAGTTTCATCCTCACTGAGCTCAAACTTCTAGATCAGCAACTTAGTCATTCTGGTAGCCACTGGGTTCAACATTGAATTCAAATCTACTCCACCCGATACCAGATAACTTCAGTATCGTTTGATTTCTACTAGAAAATTCCCCTCATCTCTCATCTTATAAACAACTTAACTTGTCTAGCATAGTATGATATTAATCATCAGCATCATTGTCATCATCATGGCCTCTATCATCATCCAACAATCCCTTGCGTTTTAAATAAATCTTTCAGCTTATAAAGTCTCCTCAGACATATGGTCCCATTTAATTTTGACAATTCCCCTTTGCACAAAAGCAATGTGGCTTGGTATATTTGGGACTTTTTGTTATAATGGCTAGAGAGCCAATTCATATTAGCTCCAGCAAGAAAGGGAAGATTTTGCTAGGACTCAGGCTGTTTCACAGAGTCCAGGAACAAGTCAATAACGGGAAATCCACAGAACATTGGTACCTGGGCCTGGAGAGTCCCTGGGACTTCTCTCACCCTTTGTCTCCACCAGTCTGCCAATCTGCTTTATTTGTTTCTCATGCATGAATTAACTCCCTCTGGTCCTCAGCTGCTCCTGAGTTTTATATGCAACAACAACACACCCAGAGACTCACAGATTCATTTTTTTTTTCTTTCTTTCTTTCTTTCTTTCTTTCTTTCTTTCTTTCTTTCTTTCTTTCTTTCTTTCTCTTTCTCTCTCTCTCTCTCTCTCTCTCTCTCTCTCACTCACTCACTTCCTACATGCCAGGATAAGGAACTGTTGGCTCATCTCTGCTCAGACATCCATTCCTGGATCACATGACCACTGCCATGGGGACACAGGCATGGGAACTATGATGAACAAAAAACTGAGCTGACAAAATGTCTAATACCAAAAAAGAAAGTTGAAAAGGCAAACTTACTTAAATAGATAATGTGTGTGAAATCACCTAACATTATGCCTGGCACACACTTAGTGGCCCAAACCAGAAGTCATTATGGTTATTGATAGCATTGTTATTGCCAAAAGTCATATTGCCAGTAAGAGAGGGCTCAAAAGTTAAAACAAGTCTCTGGATGCTCAAGATCTCTCTCTCTTGGAGCCCAAGGGTCTCTGGGAGTAGGGACCAGTCATTCAGCGTCAGATCCTTGGCATCTAGCCTGCACTTGGCAGGGAGTGTGTTCTTTAATTTTTTTCAACAGTTTCCACTGTTTCTAGAACCACAGCAACATCAATGTCTTTCTCTACAAGGCACAGGGGAAAGCAAGGAGAAACTGCAGACTGCCCCTGAGCAGCCCACAGGCAGCCTCCCATGCCTCAGGAAGTGAATGAGGCCACCTGGCTCCTCAGGAGATGGGGTCTTCCTCCACATCATCTCTCTTCTACAGCTCAGCTCCAGGAACTGAACTCACTCCCACTGACTGGTAACTGGGGAGAAAGGAAGGGCAGTGAAACCCATTGGTGTTTATAGAGCAACATTTGACAGCGCAATACACTGGTGACCTTGAGCAATGAGAGCTGGTAGCATCTGAAGTCTTTTAGAGCAGCGGTTCTCAACCTGTGGGTCGTGACCCCTTTGGGGGTCGAACGACCCTTTCACAGGGGTCGCCTAAAACCATCAGAAAACACATATATAATTACATATTGTTTTTGTGATTAATCACTATGCTTTAATTATGTTCAATTTGTAACAATGAAAATACATCCTGCAGCCCTAACCGGTTTGGCTCCGTGGATAGAGCGTCAGCCTGCGGACTGAAGGGTCCCGGGTTCGATTCCGGCCAAGGGCATGTACCTTGGTTGCGGGCACATCCCCAGTGGGAGGTGTGCAGGAGGCAGCTGATCGATGTCCCTTTCTCATCGATGTTTCTGACTCTCTGTCTCTCTCCCTTCCTCTCTGTGAAAAATCAATAAAATATATTTTAAAAAAAAGAAAATACATCCTGCATATCAGATATTTACATTACGATTTATAACAGCAGCAAAATTACAGTTATGAAGTAGCAATGAAAATAATTTTATGGTTGGGGGACACCACAACATGAGGAACTGTATTAAAGGGTTGCGGCATTAGGAAGGTTAAGAACCACTGTTTTAGAGGAAGAAGTACTAGCTCAGTGTGTAGCAAGCACAAGGCTTTCAAAGCCCGCTAGGAATTGGCGAGTTTAGCGGGCCTTGTCTAAGGACCAAACCTACGTGGGAGTGGAAGAATTTTTAATTTCTATGGTAATAAGGAGATTAAACTCCAGTTCTATTTACAGGCTAAACTTATGAGCTACATCCCTATGCCCCAGGCTAATCACCATGATATGCAGATTTACCAGGGACTAGTGATGACTGAAGAGAACCTACATAAGGAGGAATTAGAGCTAGCAGATGAAAACAACTCCATGATTAAAGGGGTTGAGAGACTGAAACAGGGGTTGGGAGGGGACTGAAGGAAAAGGTCCTTAAAGGCCTACTGAAAATGTGCCACATGGAGTACAAATCACCTGTTTGAAACCCCAAAACTCTTGCAACTACCACCTGGGCAAAAAATATGCACCAGGCACCCCAGTGAGGCTCCTCAAGGCTCTTTGATCCTGCTCTCTCTGACCTATGGTTCACAGACAGTGATGTGCACTGGAAACCCAGGGCACCTGTCAAAGCTACATCCCTAGGCTTTTCTGCCACTTACAAACAAGCCAGTTTCTACCTTTTGGATGAAAAATATACACTGGCTCAATGTTTGAAGGGCGAAATTCATTATCTGACTGGCACTGTATGACAGTTTTCAGGGCGGTAGAAGGATTAATATATTTACATAGAGAAAACCTCCAGCCCCTTCCACATTCTGGAGGACACCTCAGTCCGTGACAGAATGACAGACTGAAGAAGAATTTTCTAGAAAACAGTTCCTAATTCACAGTGGCCCAGAGCTCAAAGAAGCATGTCAAAGAAGGCAGAATTAAGTTACTTTCTTGAGTCCTTATATCTATTCAAAAAGAGTTAGTTCTTAAAGAGAGAGAGAAAGATTGTCAAAGCATTCTCCAGAGCAAAGGTAGCAGAAATAGAAGTTCTATAACCAAAATAGTCATTGGCTCAGTATGTAACTTCTGTATTGAAAGTAGTCAAAATGGTATTTCTGGAAGGTAATTTGATCAAATTACAAGGCTCACTTGTCCTAAAAAGATATTCAACCATTTTGTTGCTATATTCATGCGATTCAACTGATTTCATGAATTGCAACAATGCTGTTTTGTCTCTGACTATTTGAGAGCTTATGACTTGGGATGTTTTGTGATTTCCTTTTGGGGAAACTGAAACAAAGAGACTGAGAAGGCCCAGAGTCACAAAGACAGTCACCACTCAGAAGGAAATTGAGGCCTACAAATGGAAATTCACGGACTCCGACTCAAGGCGTCTGAGCTCCAGCCGCTATTCTTTATAACCTTGGACAAGCTCTTTTATTACATGGCTCTTCAATCTCCTCATCTGCAAATGGGGGCCCACACTTGGCTTCTGCTCCCGAGACTGTCTGAGACCAAGTGTCCTTGCCCTG